>NC_134270.1:712500-1012500 GCF_031893055.1 Leptodactylus fuscus | reverse complement strand
CATATCAGACCTCTCCTCCATCTCTACCACCAGTATACACTATACATATCAGACCTCTCCTCCATCTCTACCACCAGTATACACTATACATATCAGTCCTCTCCTCCATCTCCACCACCAGTATACTCTATACATATCAGTCCTCTCCTCCATCTCCACCACCAGTATACACTATACATATCAGACCTCTCCTCCATCTCCACCACCAGTATACTCCATCCATATCAGACCTCTCCTCCATCTCTACCACCAGTATACTCCATCCATATCAGACCTCTCCTCCATCTCTACCACCAGTATACACTATACATATCAGTCCTCTCCTCCATCTCTACCACCAGTATACACTATACATATCAGACCTCTCCTCCATCTCTACCACCAGTACACACTATACATATCAGTCCTCTCCTCCATCTCCACCACCAGTATACTCCATCCATATCAGACCTCTCCTCCATCTCTACCACCAGTATACTCCATCCATATCAGACCTCTCCTCCATCTCTACCACCAGTATACACTATACATATCAGTCCTCTCCTCCATCTCTACCACCAGTATACACTATACATATCAGACCTCTCCTCCATCTCTACCACCAGTACACACTATACATATCAGTCCTCTCCTCCATCTCCACCACCAGTATACACTATACATATCAGACCTCTCCTCCATCTCCACCACCAGCACACTCCATCCATGTCAGACCTCTCCTCCATCTCCACCACCAGTATACACTATACATATCAGTCCTCTCCTCCATCTCCACCACCAGTATACACTATACATATCAGTCCTCTCCTCCATCTCTACCACCAGTACACACTATACATATCAGTCCTCTCCTCCATCTCCACCACCAGTATACTCTATACATATCAGTCCTCTCCTCCATCTCCACCACCAGTATACACTATACATATCAGTCCTCTCCTCCATCTCCACCACCAGTATACTCTATACATATCAGTCCTCTCCTCCATCTCCACCACCAGTATACACTATACACATCAGACCTCTCCTCCATCTCTACCACCAGTATACACTATACATATCAGTCCTCTCCTCCATCTCCACCACCAGTATACACTATACATATCAGACCTCTCCTCCATCTCCACCACCAGTATACACTATACACTCACCGGCCACTTTATTAGGTACACCATGCTAGTAACGGGTTGGACCCCCTTTTGCCTTCAGAACTGCCTCAATTCTTCGTGGCATAGATACAACAAGGTGCTGGAAGCATTCCTCAGAGATTTTGGTCCATATTGACATGATGGCATCACACAGTTGCAGTCGCAGATTTGTCGGCTGCACATCCATGATGCGAATCTCCCGTTCCACCACATCCCAAAGATGCTCCTCTATTGGATTGAGATCTGGTGACTGTGGAGGCCATTGGAGTACAGTGAACTCATTGTCATGTTCAAGAAACCAGTCTGAGATGATTCCAGCTTTATGACATGGCATTGCATTATCCTGCTGAAAGTAGCCATCAGATGTTGGGTACATTGTGGTCATAAAGGGATGGACATGGTCAGCAACAATACTCAGGTAGGCTTTGGCGTTGCAACAATGCTCAATTGGTACCAAGGGGCCCAAAAAGAGTGCCAAGAAAATATTCCCCACACCATGACACCACCACCACCAGCCTGAACCGTTACCGATACAAGGCAGGATGGATCCATGCTTTCATGTTGTTGACGCCAAATTCTGACCCTACCATCCGAATGTCGCAGCAGAAATCGAGACTCATCAGACCAGGCAACATTTTTCCAATCTTCAATTGTCCAATTTCGATGAGCTTGTGCAAATTGTAGCCTCAGTTTCCTGTTCTTAGCTGAAAGGAGTGGCACCCGGTGTGGTCTTCTGCTGCTGTAGCCCATCTGTAGCCTCAAAGTTGGACGTACTGTGCGGCGTTCAGAGATGCTCTTCTGGCTACCTTGGTTGTAACGGGTGGCTATTTGAGTCACTGTTGCCTTTCTATCAGCTCGAACCAGTCTGGCCATTCTCCTCTGACCTCTGGCATCAACAACGCATTTCCGCCCCCCACAGAACTGCCGCTCACTGGATGTTTTTTCTTTTTCGGACCATTCTCTGTAAACCCTAGAGATGGTTGTGCGTGAAAATCCCAGTAGATCAGCAGTTTCTGAAATACTCAGACCAGCCCTTCTGGCACCAACAACCATGCCACGTTCAAAGGCACTCAAATCACCTTTCTTCCCCATACTGATGCTCGGTTTGAACTGCAGGAGATTGTCTTGACCATGTCTACATGCCTAAATGCTCTGAGTTGCCGCCATGTGATTGGCTGATTAGAAATTAAGTGTTAACGAGCAGTTGGACAGGTGTACCTAATAAAGTGGCCAGTGAGTGTACATATCAGTCCTCTCCTCCATCTCTACCACCAGTATACACTATACATATCAGTCCTCTCCTCCATCTCTACCACCAGTACACACTATACATATCAGTCCTCTCCTCCATCTCTACCACCAGTACACACTATACATATCAGTCCTCTCCTCCATCTCCACCACCAGTACACACTATACATATCAGTCCTCTCCTCCATCTCTACCACCAGTACACACTATACATATCAGTCCTCTCCTCCATCTCTACCACCAGTACACACTATACATATCAGTCCTCTCCTCCATCTCCACCACCAGTACACACTATACATATCAGACCTCTCCTCCATCTCTACCACCAGTACACACTATACATATCAGACCTCTCCTCCATCTCTACCACCAGTATACACTATACATATCAGTCCTCTCCTCCATCTCCACCACCAGTACACACTATACATATCAGTCCTCTCCTCCATCTCCACCACCAGTACACACTATACATATCAGTCCTCTCCTCCATCTCCACCACCAGTACACACTATACATATCAGTCCTCTCCTCCATCTCTACCACCAGTACACACTATACATATCAGTCCTCTCCTCCATCTCTACCACCAGTACACACTATACATATCAGTCCTCTCCTCCATCTCCACCACCAGTACACACTATACATATCAGACCTCTCCTCCATCTCTACCACCAGTACACACTATACATATCAGACCTCTCCTCCATCTCTACCACCAGTATACACTATACATATCAGTCCTCTCCTCCATCTCCACCACCAGTACACACTATACATATCAGTCCTCTCCTCCATCTCCACCACCAGTACACACTATACATATCAGTCCTCTCCTCCATCTCCACCACCAGTACACACTATACATATCAGTCCCTCTCTTCTTCCTTCTCCCATGTACAGCTCTCACACACTCTTCAGTCTCTTTAATCGCCCCTTTACTTCTTTTAGCAGTGATACCAAACAGAAGCGCCCACATAAATCCCTGAACCCCCTTCTGTCTCTGTCCATGTTACTCCTCCTCGCTGCTGGGGACATCTCTCCTAACCCCGGCCCTCCTTCCTTCACTAACTCTTCTCCCTGCACACATAGAAGGTCTACAAACTTCATCACTATTTACCGTGTTCCTTCCCCTCATCTCTCCCCTGTCTCTCTTACCTGCTCTCTCTGGAACGCCCGCTCAGTGTGTAACAAACTAGAATACATTAATGACTTATTCCTTAGTAAATCCCTCGGCCTGCTCGCCCTTACTGAGCCCTGGATCCAGCAGTCAGATACGGCCTCCCCTGCTGCTCTGTGTCATGGTGGCCTACAATTCGCACATACCTCTAGGCCTGATAATAGGCAGGGTGGTGGGGTAGGCTTACTTCTGTCACCGCAGTGCATTTTTCAGGCCATTCCCCCGGTCCCCTCACTCACGTTCTCCTCATTTGAAGGCCATGCTATCAGACTTTCCGCCCACTCTCCTTACAGGTAGCTGTGATCTACCATCCACCTGGCTCACCCTACCAATTTTTGGATCACTTTGCTTCTTGGCTTCCCCACTTTTTATCCAGTGACATTCCTATCCTCATCATGGCTGACTATAACATCCCTATTGACGCAGACCTTTCCTTCACCCCTCATATTGAATCACTCACACGTTCATGTCACCTCCACCTCAAAAACATCTCCAGAATACGCCCTTTCCTTACCAGAGATACACTAAAGACACTTATTGTCTCTCTGATTCATTCTCGCCTTGACTACTGTAACTCCTTACTAATCGGTCTTCCCCTCACTAAACTCTCCCCTCTACAATCTATTCTGAATGCAGCGGCCAGGCTCATCTATCAGGCTAGACAATACAGCGAGGCCTCCGGTCTGTGCCGGTCACTACAGCGAGGCCTCCGGTCTGTGCCGGTCACTACAGCGAGGTCTCCGGTCTGTGCCGGTCACTACAGCGAGGCCTCCGGTCTGTGCCGGTCACTACAGCGAGGCCTCCGGTCTGTGCCGGTCACTACAGCGAGGCCTCCGGTCTGTGCCGGTCACTATAGCGAGGCCTCCGGTCTGTGCCGGTCACTATAGCGAGGCCTCCGGTCTGTGCCGGTCACTATAGCGAGGCCTCCGGTCTGTGCCGGTCACTATAGCGAGGCCTCCGGTCTGTGCCGGTCACTACAGCGAGGTCTCCGGTCTGTGCCGGTCACTACAGCGAGGTCTCCGGTCTGTGCCGGTCACTACAGCGAGGTCTCCGGTCTGTGCCGGTCACTACAGCGAGGCCTCCGGTCTGTGCCGGTCACTACAGCGAGGTCTCCGGTCTGTGCCGGTCACTACAGCGAGGTCTCCGGTCTGTGCCGGTCACTATAGCGAGGCCTCCGGTCTGTGCCGGTCACTATAGCGAGGCCTCCGGTCTGTGCCGGTCACTACAGCGAGGCCTCGGGTCTGTGCCGGTCACTACAGCGAGGCCTCGGGTCTGTGCCGGTCACTACAGCGAGGCCTCCGGTCTGTGCCGGTCACTACAGCGAGGTCTCCGGTCTGTGCCGGTCACTACAGCGAGGTCTCCGGTCTGTGCCGGTCACTACAGCGAGGCCTCCGGTCTGTGCCGGTCACTACATTGGCTGCCTATTCATTATAGAATAAAATATAAAGTTCTCCCCTTCCCCCACAAGGCTCTCCATAATGCTGCACCTCCCTACATTGCCTCCCTCATCTCTGTCTACCGCACAACCCATGTTCTCCGCTCACTCAATGACCTAACACTTACATCTTCTATTATCAGAACCTCCCCTGCTCGTATACAAGACTTCTCCCGAGCTGCACCACTTCTCTGGAATGCTCTACCCCGGACAATCAGAGTAACTCCCAATTTCTGCAGCTTCAAACGGAAACTAAAGACGTATCTACCGTATTTTTCGGACTATAAGACGTACTGGACTATAAGACACACCTAGGTTTTAGAGGAGGAAAATAGGGGAAAAAAATTTTGAAGGAAAAAATTGGTAAAATATTTAATATATGGGAGTTGTAGTTTTGCAACAGCTGCAAGGCCACATTGACAGGTGACCCTGCAGCTGTACGGGGATGCATAGAGTTTTTTTTTGCGGGGCCAGAAGTACTTTTTAGTTATACCATTTTGGGGAATATCTATTGCTTAGATCACCTTGTATTGAAAAAAAAAACCCGGTGGTTTATGATATATGATTTTCCACTTTTATATATATATATATATATATATATATATATATATATATATATTCTAGGGACAGGAGGTGATTTAGAACTTTTATTTTTAAAGCTTTTTTTTTTTTTTTACTATTTTATTCCGCCCCGGGGGCTTGAACCTGCGGTCAATTGATTGCAAGTCCCATAGACGGCAATAGAACTGTATTGCCGTCTATAGAACATTGTCTATTAGTATTACAGCCGGTCATAGAGACCAGCCGCAATACTAATACAGCAGTGACAGGCCGGGGAGCCTCATTAGGCTCCCGGCTGTCACCCGAACAGGTCGGCTCCTGCGATATCGCCACGCAGGAGTCGGCCTACAACTTCACAGGTACGGGGCCGGTGGGGACCGGCCCCGGGGGAGAAGGGGCCACCGATACTGACCCGGCATCCGCTCTACTAGAGAGGCGGATGCCGGCAAGGTATAGACGCCAGCACAGGTGCCGGGGCCTGAGACATCGCTGCGCTCCTCTGCCCTGCATGAAGCCAGCGGCGGGGGGACGGAGGAGTGGAATAGCATTGCCGCCGCTGGCTTCATGCAGGGCAGAGGAGTGCAGCGATGTCTCAGGCCCCGGCGTCTATCCCTTGCCGGTATCCGCCTCTCTATTAGAGCGGGTGCCAGGCGCCACATTCGGACTATAAGACGCACCCTTCTTTTCCCAAAAAATTTTGGGGAAAAAAAGTGCGTCTTATAGTCCGAAAAATACGGTAATCAGACCGGCCGATCACAATGTTTAACATAAACCCTTCCGTACTATAATTAGAATCCCCAAAATCTAACCTTCCTCTGTCCCCGCCCCCACATTACCCCACATGATATGATGTCATCTCAGGATAACCTTATATGTCCAAGCTCCATCCACATGTTACAGGACACGACTGGTGACGGCTCATAAAGTCTTATGTTTGTGTAATGACAGTCACCTCTATTAAAGAAGTGTCTGACCCCTGTATAAGCAATGCCGCCCCTGCTACCTCTTGTGTCACCCCCTCTTCCTCATAGATTGTAAGCTCTTGTGAGCAGGGCCCTCAGTCCCATTGTGTGAAATGACTTTCTCTGTAATGTATCTTTCCGTCTGGATTTGAACCCTACAAATTGTACAGCGCTGCGGAATATGTTGGCGCTATAGAAATAAAATGTATTATAGGATGACAATCACCGTCCTATATACCCAGCAGAGCGATCACACTGCAACTTTATAGTTTGTACTCTAGAGGGCAGCAAAACATCTCAATCTAATCAACATTCACTGTGCAGTACTAACAAGTGGCCACTAGATGGAGACAAAGGACTGACAATCATGGCGAGGCCACGCCCAGAGGTGACCGGAGTGTGATCTACAGCACAGAACTAGAGAATAGTATTATGGCCATGCTGGGGGTTGTAGTCCTCTGTATAATAGAATAGTATTATGGCCATGCTGGGGGTTGTAGTCCTCTCTGTATAATAGAATAGTATTATGGCCATGCTGGGGGTTGTAGTCCTCTCTGTATAATAGAATAGTATTATGGACATGCTGGGGGTTGTAGTCCTCTGTATAATAGAATAGTATTATGGCCATGCTGGGGGTTGTAGTCCTCTCTGTATAATAGAATAGTATTATGGCCATGCTGGGGGTTGTAGTCCTCTGTATAATAGAATAGTATTATGGACATGCTGGGGGTTGTAGTCCTCTCTGTATAATAGAATAGTATTATGGCCATGCTGGGGGTTGTAGTCCTCTGTATAATAGAATAGTATTATGGACATGCTGGGGGTTGTAGTCCTCTCTGTATAATAGAATAGTATTATGGACATGTTGGGGGTTGTAGTCCTCTGTGTATAATAGAATAGTATTATGGCCATGCTGGGGGTTGTAGTCCTCTCTGTATAATAGAATAGTATTATGGACATGCTGGGGGTTGTAGTCCTCTCTGTATAATAGAATAGTATTATGGCCATGCTGGGGGTTGTAGTCCTCTCTGTATAATAGAATAGTATTATGGACATGCTGGGGGTTGTAGTCCTCTCTGTATAATAGAATAGTATTATGGCCATGCTGGGGGTTGTAGTCCTCTCTGTATAATAGAATAGTATTATGGCCATGCTGGGGGTTGTAGTCCTCTGTATAATAGAATAGTATTATGGACATGCTGGGGGTTGTAGTCCTCTCTGTATAATAGAATAGTATTATGGCCATGCTGGGGGTTGTAGTCCTCTCTGTATAATAGAATAGTATTATGGACATGTTGGGGGTTGTAGTCCTCTCTGTATAATAGAATAGTATTATGGCCATGCTGGGGGTTGTAGTCCTCTCTGTATAATAGAATAGTATTATGGACATGTTGGGGGTTGTAGTCCTCTCTGTATAATAGAATAGTATTATGGACATGCTGGGGGTTGTAGTCCTCTGTATAATAGAATAGTATTATGGACATGCTGGGGGTTGTAGTCCTCTCTGTATAATAGAATAGTATTATGGCCATGCTGGGGGTTGTAGTCCTCTGTATAATAGAATAGTATTATGGACATGCTGGGGGTTGTAGTCCTCTCTGTATAATAGAATAGTATTATGGACATGCTGGGGGTTGTAGTCCTCTGTATAATAGAATAGTATTATGGCCATGCTGGGGGTTGTAGTCCGCTATGTATAATAGAATAGTATTATGGCCATGCTGGGGGTTGTAGTCCTCTCTGTGTAATAGAATAGTATTATGGCCATGCTGGGGGTTGTAGTCCTCTCTGTATAATAGAATAGTATTATGGACATGCTGGGGGTTGTAGTCCTCTGTATAATAGAATAGTATTATGGCCATGCTGGGGGTTGTAGTCCGCTATGTATAATAGAATAGTATTATGGCCATGCTGGGGGTTGTAGTCCTCTCTGTGTAATAGAATAGTATTATGGCCATGCTGGGGGTTGTAGTCCTCTGTATAATAGAATAGTATTATGGCCATGCTGGGGGTTGTAGTCCTCTCTGTGTAATAGAATAGTATTATGGCCATGCTGGGGGTTGTAGTCCTCTCTGTATAATAGAATAGTATTATGGACATGCTGGGGGTTGTAGTCCTCTGTATAATAGAATAGTATTATGGCCATGCTGGGGGTTGTAGTCCTCTGTGTATAATAGAATAGTATTATGGCCATGCTGGGGGTTGTAGTCCTCTCTGTGTAATAGAATAGTATTATGGCCATGCTGGGGGTTGTAGTCCTCTCTGTATAATAGAATAGTATTATGGACATGCTGGGGGTTGTAGTCCTCTGTATAATAGAATAGTATTATGGACATGCTGGGGGTTGTAGTCCTCTGTATAATAGTATTATGGCCATGCTGGGGGTTGTAGTCCGCTATGTATAATAGAATAGTATTATGGCCATGCTGGGGGTTGTAGTCCTCTCTGTATAATAGAATAGTATTATGGCCATGCTGGGGGTTGTAGTCCTCTCTGTGTAATAGAATAGTATTATGGCCATGCTGGGGGTTGTAGTCCTCTGTATAATAGAATAGTATTATGGACATGCTGGGGGTTGTAGTCCTCTGTATAATAGAATAGTATTATGGCCATGCTGGGGGTTGTAGTCCTCTCTGTATAATAGAATAGTATTATGGACATGCTGGGGGTTGTAGTTCTCTCTGTATAATAGAATAGTATTATGGACATGCTGGGGGTTGTAGTTCTCTCTGTATAATAGAATAGTATTATGGACATGCTGGGGGTTGTAGTCCTCTGTATAATAGAATAGTATTATGGACATGCTGGGGGTTGTAGTCCTCTGTATAATAGAATAGTATTATGGCCATGCTGGGGGTTGTAGTCCTCTCTGTATAATAGAATAGTATTATGGACATGCTGGGGGTTGTAGTCCTCTCTGTATAATAGAATAGTATTATGGACATGTTGGGGGTTGTAGTCCTCTGTATAATAGAATAGTATTATGGACATGCTGGGGGTTGTAGTCCTCTGTATAATAGAATAGTATTATGGACATGCTGGGGGTTGTAGTCCTCTCTGTATAATAGAATAGTATTATGGCCATGCTGGGGGTTGTAGTCCTCTGTATAATAGAATAGTATTATGGACATGCTGGGGGTTGTAGTCCTCTCTGTATAATAGAATAGTATTATGGACATGCTGGGGGTTGTAGTCCTCTCTGTATAATAGAATAGTATTATGGACATGCTGGGGGTTGTAGTCCTCTCTGTATAATAGAATAGTATTATGGACATGCTGGGGGTTGTAGTCCTCTCTGTATAATAGAATAGTATTATGGACATGCTGGGGGTTGTAGTCCTCTGTATAATAGAATAGTATTATGGACATGCTGGGGGTTGTAGTCCTCTCTGTATAATAGAATAGTATTATGGCCATGCTGGGGGTTGTAGTCCTCTCTGTATAATAGAATAGTATTATGGCCATGCTGGGGGTTGTAGTCCTCTGTATAATAGAATAGTATTATGGCCATGCTGGGGGTTGTAGTCCTCTCTGTATAATAGAATAGTATTATGGCCATGCTGGGGGTTGTAGTCCTCTCTGTATAATAGAATAGTATTATGGCCATGCTGGGGGTTGTAGTCCTCTGTATAATAGAATAGTATTATGGCCATGCTGGGGGTTGTAGTCCTCTGTGTATAATAGAATAGTATTATGGCCATGCTGGGGGTTGTAGTCCTCTGTGTATAATAGAATAGTATTATGGACATGCTGGGGGTTGTAGTCCTCTCTGTATAATAGAATAGTATTATGGACATGCTGGGGGTTGTAGTCCTCTCTGTATAATAGAATAGTATTATGGACATGCTGGGGGTTGTAGTCCTCTGTATAATAGAATAGTATTATGGACATGCTGGGGGTTGTAGTCCTCTGTATAATAGTATTATGGCCATGCTGGGGGTTGTAGTCCGCTATGTATAATAGAATAGTATTATGGCCATGCTGGGGGTTGTAGTCCTCTCTGTATAATAGAATAGTATTATGGCCATGCTGGGGGTTGTAGTCCTCTCTGTGTAATAGAATAGTATTATGGCCATGCTGGGGGTTGTAGTCCTCTGTATAATAGAATAGTATTATGGACATGCTGGGGGTTGTAGTCCTCTGTATAATAGAATAGTATTATGGCCATGCTGGGGGTTGTAGTCCTCTCTGTATAATAGAATAGTATTATGGACATGCTGGGGGTTGTAGTCCTCTCTGTATAATAGAATAGTATTATGGCCATGCTGGGGGTTGTAGTCCTCTGTATAATAGAATAGTATTATGGACATGCTGGGGGTTGTAGTTCTCTCTGTATAATAGAATAGTATTATGGACATGCTGGGGGTTGTAGTTCTCTCTGTATAATAGAATAGTATTATGGACATGCTGGGGGTTGTAGTTCTCTCTGTATAATAGAATAGTATTATGGACATGCTGGGGGTTGTAGTCCTCTGTATAATAGAATAGTATTATGGACATGCTGGGGGTTGTAGTCCTCTGTATAATAGAATAGTATTATGGCCATGCTGGGGGTTGTAGTCCTCTCTGTATAATAGAATAGTATTATGGACATGCTGGGGGTTGTAGTCCTCTCTGTATAATAGAATAGTATTATGGACATGTTGGGGGTTGTAGTCCTCTGTATAATAGAATAGTATTATGGACATGCTGGGGGTTGTAGTCCTCTGTATAATAGAATAGTATTATGGACATGCTGGGGGTTGTAGTCCTCTCTGTATAATAGAATAGTATTATGGCCATGCTGGGGGTTGTAGTCCTCTGTATAATAGAATAGTATTATGGACATGCTGGGGGTTGTAGTCCTCTCTGTATAATAGAATAGTATTATGGACATGCTGGGGGTTGTAGTCCTCTCTGTATAATAGAATAGTATTATGGACATGCTGGGGGTTGTAGTCCTCTCTGTATAATAGAATAGTATTATGGACATGCTGGGGGTTGTAGTCCTCTCTGTATAATAGAATAGTATTATGGACATGCTGGGGGTTGTAGTCCTCTGTATAATAGAATAGTATTATGGACATGCTGGGGGTTGTAGTCCTCTCTGTATAATAGAATAGTATTATGGCCATGCTGGGGGTTGTAGTCCTCTCTGTATAATAGAATAGTATTATGGCCATGCTGGGGGTTGTAGTCCTCTGTATAATAGAATAGTATTATGGCCATGCTGGGGGTTGTAGTCCTCTCTGTATAATAGAATAGTATTATGGCCATGCTGGGGGTTGTAGTCCTCTCTGTATAATAGAATAGTATTATGGCCATGCTGGGGGTTGTAGTCCTCTGTATAATAGAATAGTATTATGGCCATGCTGGGGGTTGTAGTCCTCTGTGTATAATAGAATAGTATTATGGCCATGCTGGGGGTTGTAGTCCTCTGTGTATAATAGAATAGTATTATGGACATGCTGGGGGTTGTAGTCCTCTGTATAATAGAATAGTATTATGGACATGCTGGGGGTTGTAGTCCGCTATGTATGGAGTTTAGTCTTTTCCTGACACTCCCCCTGTGTACGATGACATTGTAGTTTCTGATGCTTTGTGCTCCTGCCATTACTTGTCTCATACAACCTCTTCCATTGTCACTGTCACCTGTATCCTCTGTGTGATGATGTCAGCAATAACCTAAATACCTATGGATTTGTGAAAGTTTAGAAAATATCCCTAAGATATCTAAGGCTTTGTTCACATCTGTCTCAGACTCCATTAGGGATCCTCTGTTATACAGTCTGTGA
Organism: Leptodactylus fuscus; assembly: GCF_031893055.1. Taxonomy (NCBI): domain Eukaryota; kingdom Metazoa; phylum Chordata; class Amphibia; order Anura; family Leptodactylidae; genus Leptodactylus; species Leptodactylus fuscus. Next base: position 1,000,183 of record NC_134270.1, on the reverse strand, counting down.
ACAAAGTTCTACATGGAGAACCTTTACTGCGAGGAGAGAGGACTAAGACGTCTGACAAGACTCCCCCTTGTAGTAAAATTTTATATATATATATAATATTACAGTTTTACATTTTGCCACAAGAGGGCAGCAACTGATCAGTGAAAGTTACAGTCATTCCCATGCTTACAATGTTATTTTTTTGCCACTAGATGGAGACAAAACCCATCACACTGTAAATATAACTCACCATTCAATTACCCTGATCATTCTGCCAGAGCAGAGGGATGTCAGGGCCCGTTAATCTTAGTTTATTATAGAGGTAACTGTCAGAGAAGACTATTACATTTATATACCGTAGGATTTACATAAAGTGCATTAACTCTGTACTTATATCCTGTATTATACTCCAGAGCTGCGCTCACTATTCTGCTGGTGCAGTCACTGTGTACATACATTACTTATCCTGTATTATACTCCAGAGCTGCACTCACTATTCTGCTGGTACAGTCACTGTGTACATACATTACATTACTTATCCTGTATTATACTCCAGAGCTGCGCTCACTATTCTGCTGGTACAGTCACTGTGTACATACATTACATTACTTATCCTGTATTATACTCCAGAGCTGCGCTCACTATTCTGCTGGTACAGTCACTGTGTACATACATTACATTACTTATCCTGTATTATACTCCAGAGCTGCGCTCTCTATTCTGCTGGTACAGTCACTGTGTACATACATTACATTACTTATCCTGTATTATACTCCAGAGCTGCGCTCACTATTCTGCTGGTACAGTCACTGTGTACATACATTACATTACTTATCCTGTATTATACTCCAGAGCTGCGCTCACTATTCTGCTGGTACAGTCACTGTGTACATACATTACATTACTTATCCTGTATTATACTCCAGAGCTGCGCTCTCTATTCTGCTGGTACAGTCACTGTGTACATACATTACATTACTTATCCTGTATTATACTCCAGAGCTGCGCTCACTATTCTGCTGGTACGGTCACTGTGTACATACATTACATTACTTATCCTGTATTATACTCCAGAGCTGCGCTCACTATTCTGCTGGTACGGTCACTGTGTACATACATTACATTACTTATCCTGTATTATACTCCAGAGCTGCGCTCACTATTCTGCTGGTGCGGTCACTGTGTACATACATTACATTACTTATCCTGTATTATACTCCAGAGCTGCGCTCACTATTCTGCTGGTGCGGTCACTGTGTACATACATTACATTACTCATCCTGTATTATACTCCAGAGCTGCGCTCACTATTCTGCTGGTGCGGTCACTGTGTACATACATTACATTACTTATCCTGTATTATACTCCAGAGCTGCGCTCACTATTCTGCTGGTGCGGTCACTGTGTACATACATTACATTACTTATCCTGTATTATACTCCAGAGCTGCGCTCACTATTCTGCTGGTGCAGTCACTGTGTACATACATTACATTACTTATCCTGTATTATACTCCAGAGCTGCGCTCACTATTCTGCTGGTACAGTCACTGTGTACATACATTACATTATTTATTCTGTATTATACTCCAGAGCTGCACTCACTATTGTGCTGGTGCAGTCACTGTGTACATACATTACATTACTTATCCTGTATTATACCCCAGAGCTGCGCTCACTATTGTGCTGGTGCAGTCACTGTCACACAGGCCCCGTAGACGTAACCCCCTGTACAATTTGGTTCCAGTTGCGCTGCCTCCAGCTGGGGATACATCTATGGGAGCAGCTTAGATACGTCAGGTTTGCTGCAGGACCTCCGCACTGGCAGCGTCCTCCAGAGATGGCCCATCTGTTGGGCACGGTCTCTGCCAGCTGTTTGTGCGCCCCCTCCCCATACTGGCCAGTCCTGTGCTCCAGGCCCCGATGAGAGGAGCCCATTATTTAGATCCCAATCCTACTTTACCCCCCCCCCCCCCCTTCCTCTCAAACAAACGTGTTGTGTTAGTCGCCGTCTCCGCAGGACAAAGTGCGCGTTTGTCTCCCCTCTGGGGAGAAATGAAAGAGACTCTGTCTGGTCCGTACCACGCTGGGACCTCGGCCCTTTATACTCGCAGCTCTGCAGGACAAATGCTATCTGAGGAGACATAGAGACCCTCTTCAGAGCAGAAAGGGGGGCTTGTTCTGATGGGCCTTTAATGGTGAGCGCCGAGCGAACATGAGGACAGAGGGTCTGTGTCCCGGCCTTACAATGGGCTGAATTATTACAGCCCCGGCCTGGGAGGGGGGGGCAGAGCATTCACATTATTAGAGGAGGGGGCTAGGCCAGACAATGACACGGCCCCTTCTTCCCTCTACAGTATTTTTTGGGGGCGATTTTTTTTCAAAAGGAAGCTATTCTTTCCAAAAAAAAAAGATGAGGCGGAAAGGCCTCGTTGTGGCAGATGGGGCGGCTGGAGGACAGGACTATGGGGGGGCGGCTGGAGGACAGGACTATGGGGGGGCGGCCGGAGGACAGGAGTGGGGGGGGGGCAACCGGAGGACAGGACTATGGGGGGGCGGCTGGAGGACAGGACTATGGGGGGGCGGCCGGAGGACAGGAGTGGGGGGGGGGCAACCGGAGGACAGGACTATGGGGGGGCGGCTGGAGGACAGGACTATGGGGGGGCGGCCGGAGGACAGGAGTGGGGGGGGGGGCAACCGGAGGACAGGACTATGAGGGGGCGGCTGGAGGACAGGACTATGGGGGGGGGGGGGCGATATATCTAGTCTATGTATATTACTATATAGTATCAGTCACTGTCCCATATAGCGCCATCATAGTCCGCAGCCCTGTATACATAACTACATAGACTACAATCCTATAGGGCACAAGGTCGGGGCCCCAACATTCACCTCTGGGTCCTTTAACTCTCCCATGACATCGAGTCGAGAGACATAAGGATTCTTAGGGAGATGGACACCATCAGAGATCTGTCAGCAGCCCATCCCCCCTACACATACACAGCTGAGCATTCATGTAGATGAGGGTGTCAGGAGGGAATAGCCATAGTCTGACAGCCATGTAATGTGGATGTGCTTAGTGATGGGGGAGGGGGATTTTATGATTGGCCGTTGCCTGACCTTGGTGACCCCCAATGATGGTGAGTCCAAGCCAATCCTCTGTACCAGTAGCCATTGAGGGTCATAGGGCTGCCCCCGGGGCTGCGGCTTCTTCATCCCCAGAGGTTGGACCCCCCCCCCCCCCCCATATACAGATGACTTACCCAGGCCATACGCCATCACTAGTAATACTATGACATCATCCCTTTAAATATCCAGACACAGGTATCAATGGGAGAGAAATGGTCGCACAATTAATAGAGATGGTGACTAAGGCTCTGTTCACACTTGTATCAGAACTCGTCACAGACTTCAAATCTGCGGCCCTGAAACTTCTCACAGCTGGGAGGTCGCTACAATTGTATCTGATAGAGAATTGTCTAAGCCGGAGACTGACACAATGTATCACCAGAGGCGAGACCTGAGCTGTCCGTGTACGTGTACCAGGTTCTCCATTGTTCAGGTCCGTCATGGGACATGAATGACAGAGGCGGACTGGAGGAGATTATGGACTATAATGGGACGGGGTCTTCAACAGACGTAGATGTGTATCCGAGCCTTAGCTCACACGGGTATCACCTCTGTGTATCCGAGCCTTAGCTCACACGGGTATCACCGCTGTGTATCCGAGCCTGAGCTCACACGGGTATCACCGCTGTGTATCCGAGCCTGAGCTCACACGGGTATCACCGCTGTGTATCCGAGCCTGAGCTCACACGGGTATCACCGCTGTGTATCCGAGCCTGAGCTCACACGGGTATCACCGCTGTGTATCCGAGCCTGAGCTCACACTGGTATCACCGCTGTGTATCCGAGCCTGAGCTCACACTGGTATCACCTCTGTGTATCCGAGTCTTAGCTCACACTGGTATCACCGCTGTGTATCCGAGCCTGAGCTCACATGGGTATCACCGCTGTGTATCCGAGCCTGAGCTCACACGGGTATCACTGCTGTGTATCCGAGCCTGAGCTCACACAGGTATCACTGCTGTGTATCCGAGCCTTAGCTCACACTGGTATCACTGCTGTGTATCCGAGCCTGAGCTCACACTGGTATCACCGCTGTGTATCCGAGCCTTAGCTCACACGGGTATCACAGCGGTGTATCCGAGCCTGAGCTCACACTGGTATCACAGCGGTGTATCCGAGCCTGAGCTCACACAGGTATCACTGCTGTGTATCTCATCTTCTCAGGCCGTGTCGGAGGATCCTTCAGGATCTAACACATTAATAGTCCAGGAGAATACACCGAAATCTGAAGGGCACTGTGGTCCATTCCCTATTCTCTGGTGGGCCCGCAGCCTTGTTCCCAGACCTGCCCGGGCTCACCTCCTCCCCCACCTTTCTATAGCAATGTCCCCCCGGTATCCCCGTTACACATGAGGTTTCCTAGCGGAGATTCTCGATTATTTCCAAATTCAGCAAATTCCTCCCGGGTGAGTAAATATTACGGCACAGCTAAGGAATAAGAGGTAGCCGAGGTGACTCAGGCCGACGTCCCGGCCCGGGGGCTGAGAATTGTACAAGGAGAGTCCTGCACTCAAGTAAACCCGGACGTGTGACTCACAGGAGGCAAAAGTCGCCGACAGCTATGGGAAGGTGTGCACATTATAGCACCAGGACAAGGGAACGCCACGACCGGAGCGGCCTGCAGTCACTTTACAGACTTCTAGGGGTAACAATATGGAGGCTCACTGCAAATAGGTCAGGAGCCCCAAAGCTAGAAGTGCAACAGGAACCCCCCACCAATAATGTGCATTTATAATACGGGTGCTATGTTGTACAGCCGGGGTACAAGGGCCTGGTCGTGACTGCCCCGCACCCACTATAGCTATGGCTCAGGCTCAATGTAAATGGTCCAGGACTAAGACATTAAGGTCAAGTCTGTCTTCACGTCACGTCCATTAGTCACACGACCATGCTCCATTTCAGTACTATTCATATGAATGGGGCTGAGCTGCAATACCAAGCACAGCCACTATACAATGCATGGCGCTATGTGTGGCAAATATTAAAGAGGCTACCTTATAATCACCAATGCCAATGGTGGAAGCCGACCCATCGGACATTTACTGCACCCACAGAGCTGGAAAATCCCAAGACTGAGCCCGGACTGCGGATCGTGCAGGATCTGGTGACGTAATACAGGTCTTAGCACTCGGCGTCAAGATATGGACCCCAAATACTGGAAACCAAGGATTGGATAAATAAGTTGTTAGGCAGATCATTCCAAGCAACCGGTCTGCCTCAGATGGTCCTTACATTAATCCTAGACTGACCATGTGCCCCGCCAGAGGGGGCGCCAGTCACTGGTCAGATCTCAGACTCTTATAGGCAAATGTCTCCACCGGTGCAGGATCTAGAGAACAATCACTACATGGGAATGGTCCTTACCTGCCGAATTGGCATCTCATGTGCAGGTATTTTGGCCATTGACATATCGCTCGGTTATGGACAGTCATTTACCAAATGTGTAAATGTCCTCGATCAGTGCGATTGGATCAGACGCATCGTGGCCATTGCTTATCTTTTGTGTATTGCTACCTGACGATCATTAGGGTCTGTCCTATAGGACCTCCAGCCGTCCTCTAATAGTCTGCAAATCTGCCTCAAAAAAGTGGACAACCCCTCTAAGTGACTGACACATTTACAACCCTGGCTGGCTGGGGATGCGCCCCCTCCCTAATCTATAGCAATGGGCCCATCATTAGTTGTGTACACACCGCCACATCCTCACATTACTGACTAATAGGTGGCTTTAGCAGCTCTTTATACCGCCATTATCCCTTAATACCCCCAGACCCTCTTTACAATCTAACGTTAAGCCTCTGTTCACACCTTGTCACTTTCATTGACAGATCTGTCAGGTATTGTGAACCTTGTACAAGACATTGCAGTCGCTCAGCCGATGCGGTGCAACCTGCAAAGTGCAATGTGTGAGGGGGATGTGAGATGAAGCCGCTGTATGTCACACAGCGAGACTCCGGGCTTCATATCTATAGTGCTGGGGCATCGTCTGTCCTCTGGGGGGGGGGGGGGGGCTAAGGATACACTGAGGGGTGCAGCCAAATGCAATCTGAGCACATGTGAATGCAGACTTATCTACGACCATAGCCGATGGCAAACAGCAGGACGTCCGGGGGGTGCAGTCTGTGATTTACATATCAATAGAATAGAAGAGACAAGGACACAAAAACAGACAAATCGGACCCGATTCATATTTTGTGACTTGGCCCCACACAGATGTGTAACAATATACAGCCGTGTACATGGGCCATGGCAGATCACATTGCATGTCAGTCACTTCTTGGGTCCTGACGGGGTTAATCTTTACCTCTCTGATGAGGTCAGTAACCCAAATGTACATGGGCCCTTGGGAGAGTCAACGTGGGCCAACCATTTACATACAACAGCTTTGGCTCTGTTCACACTAGCATCACGACTCCCATTATTGCAGGATAATATATCAAGCAGCTATATACTCCGACCGCAGATATCAGCAGGTTCATGGCCTGTTTATATACATGTCCACTCTGAAACTACATGAGCCTATGGTAACCGCTGAGTACCGAGGCTTGCAGACTACATTCACCCGCCGAGTACCGAGGCTTGCAGACTACATTCACCTGCTGAGTACTGAGGCTTGCAGTATACATTCACCCGCCGAGTACCGAGGCTTGCAGTATACATTCACCCGCCGAGTACCGAGGCTTGCAGTATACATTCACCCGCCGAGTACCGAGGCTTGCAGTATACATTCACCTGCTGAGTACTGAGGCTTGCAGTATACATTCACCCGCCGAGTACCGAGGCTTGCAGACTACATTCACCTGCTGAGTACTGAGGCTTGCAGTATACATTCACCCGCCGAGTACCGAGGCTTGCAGACTACATTCACCTGCCGAGTACCAAGGCTTGCAGACTACATTCACCTGCTGAGTACCGAGGCTTGCAGTATACATTCACCTGCTGAGTACTGAGGCTTGCAGTATACATTCACCCGCCGAGTACCGAGGCTTGCAGTATACATTCACCTGCTGAGTACTGAGGCTTGCAGTATACATTCACCCGCCGAGTACCGAGGCTTGCAGACTACATTCACCTGCTGAGTACCGAGGCTTGCAGTATACATTCACCCGCCGAGTACCGAGGCTTGCAGTATACATTCACCTGCTGAGTACTGAGGCTTGCAGTATACATTCACCCGCCGAGTACCGAGGCTTGCAGTATACATTCACCCGCCGAGTACCGAGGCTTGCAGTATACATTCACCTGCCGAGTACTGATATTTCCACTTTCATCCTATCTGCCCCATTCCAAGGATGAAAACTTACATGGACTTTTCACTTTGCAGACCTCCAGATCTAGGACACGGTGTTCTCCCCTGATTGGGATTTCGAGGGATACCAGACTTGGATGGGCACACTATGACCTGCATCTATCTCATATCATGACTACACTATGTCTAGCTAGAAATGACTACTCCATCCAGGTACCAGAAGAAGGCAATATCATTGATTTAAAGGGTTTCTCTACCATAGACACCTACCTGTGTGCGCTAAGACTGGGGTCGGTTCACTGCACACCTCTGGACTCTACAAATAATTGTGGGGTCTCCTATAATTTACATTATCCTCAAATTGGGAAGAGACACCTTATGCGCCCCCTAAGGCTCCTGGGCAGGTGCGACCCATGTGCCATGCCTTTGAATGTGCAACCTGTTCAGTCATACACGGGGAATAACCTGCCATTTCTGTTGGGGGCATTTCACATCCTTCCGGCTTTGGACATCAGAATCTTGCACCCCATGATGGCCAAATAGGGGTCCAGTCTATTACTTTATGGTATCAGCCATGTCCGACTACAAAACTAAAGCCTTCTTTCCTCCCCATATCCGCACATATCTCAGGGACAGATTGGGGTAAGTCCGGGTTTAGCAGACGTGACTTGTCCTTGCACAGATTCCAGGTCATGTACAGAATACTCTCCGTCAGGACGTCTCGGAAAGTTATAAATGAGCAAACAGCGGCTGCATCTGTGACACCCTGAGCGGAACGCACGCAAGGAAATTCTTGTTATGATGGAGAGATAACGTCCCTGTGACAGCCGGGCATGGTGACCTTTCCTTCTGGAATAATACGGCTGATAATGACGCTTATCACCAATACACAGTCTGTGCCATCTAGGAATAGAGACTCCATTGTGCTGGCCCAGTGACTATTGCACAGACTGGGGTCAGGGATCCCCCATCGCCCTTGTATGGGTGCAGGCAGCATTTGGCTGTGGGGGCACAGACATCTGTTCCTGGGTCTTTAAGCCTTTATTCTCCATGTGGCTTCTTGACATTGGCTCAAAGAGTTTTTTTGTCTAGACGAACGTAGAGTATTAACCCTTACAGCAGGCCAGAGAACAGACCCATAGTCACCAGTCGTACCCAGCCTGGAGGGGGCGCCAGGTGGTGGGACCGGCACAGCAAATCACATGTCTGCCTGACCTTGAACAGCGGGCTACTTAAAAGGCAAAACCCTGGCAGCCGGCATCTCCAGGATAGTGCCCGAGTCCTGCCTGTGCCACTGCGGTGCCACGAGGGTTAAATATTCCTGCACTATTGTCTGGCAGCGTTTGCGCTGATAGTAGTAGTAACCATTGTCTATGGAGGATGTTGGTGTCCCCTATGCCCAGACCACCCGTGACCTTTACAAGGTCATGCCCAGTGCCCAGGTTATGGAGGGTATTTACTGTATACCAGGCTCTAGCTCCATATACAACATCAATGGCCATCGCTCCCCCCTAGAACAGCCTGGTATCTCCAGTACAGTATAAGGCCTGGGGTCATGACCAATAAGGGGCCCCCCAGCAGTGTCCTCAGGTGCGGGGCCCTTCCTCACACTGGGGGGGCCCGGTACTATAAAAACAACCCATTAGAAGAACAGTCAGACAGACAGACAGGGATTACTAGTTAGCTACAAATCCACATGTGAGGAGCAATGACAGAGCACTCGCTGGAGGTGGCCGGGTTATACAAGGCAGGGGTCCTGTGCCCAGGTAGGCAGTGCCAGGAGACGGGGCAGAGCGCGAGACGGGGCAGAGCGCGAGACGGGGCAGAGCGCGAGACGGGGCAGAGCGCGAGACGGGGCAGAGCGCGAGACGGGGCAGAGCGCGAGACGGGGCAGAGCGCGAGACGGGGCAGAGCGCGAGACGGGGCAGAGCGCGAGACGGGGCAGAGCGCGAGACGGGGCAGAGCGCGAGACGGGGCAGAGCGCGAGACGGGGCAGAGCGCGAGACGGGGCAGAGCGCGAGACGGGGCAGAGCGCGAGACGGGGCAGAGCGCGAGACGGGGCAGAGCGCGAGACGGGGCAGAGCGCGAGACGGGGCAGAGCGCGAGACGGGGCAGAGCGCGAGACGGGGCAGAGCGCGAGACGGGGCAGAGCGCGAGACGGGGCAGAGCGCGAGACGGGGCAGAGCGCGAGACGGGGCAATGCCCAGGACCTGTGTGATACATGGAAAGTCTAATAGCAGTGGTGGACAGGGGACTATACAATACATATAGTACCTATACACAGTCCATATATTATATACAGTGCTATGCCTGGTCCATATACAAAGTGCATTACACACTCCATATAAACAGAACTCTACACACTGCATATATATATATATATATATATATATATATATATATATATATATATATAGGACTAAACATGGTCCATATACAAAGAGCTCTATATGGTCAATATACATAGTCCATATACCATACTATACAGAGTCCAAAGTCTATACTGTATACAGTACTCAGCATATACATTATGCATGGTCTATACAGTATACATAGTACTATAATACACAGAGTATAGTCTATACACAGTCCATACAATATACAGTGCCTATATACACAGTCCATACAATATACAGTGCCTATATACACTACTATACACAGTCCATACAGTATACAGTGCCTATATACACTACTATACACAGTCCATACAATATACAGTGCCTATATACACTACTATACACAGTCCATACAGTATACAGTGCCTATATACACTACTATACACAGTCCATACAATATACAGTGCCTATATACACTACTATACACAGTCCATACAATATACAGTGCCTATATACACTACTATACACAGTCCATACAATATACAGTACCTATATACACTACTATACACAGTCCTCATGAATAGTCCTTACATAGTCCATACAGTATATATATTCTAGAGAGTACTATACACAGTCCATATAACTAGTCCATTCAGTATACACAGTCTATAGCCAGGTCCCATACATAGGCAGTACTATAGACAGTCCATACACTATACATACAGAGTACTATAGACAGTCCATACACTATACATACAGAGTACTATAGACAGTCCATACACTATACATACAGAGTACTATAGACAGTCCATACACTATACATACAGAGTACTATAGACAGTCCATACACTATACATACAGAGTACTATAGACAGTCCATACACTATACATACAGAGTACTATAGACAGTCCATACACTATACATACAGAGTACTATAGACAGTCCATACACTATACATACAGAGTACTATAGACAGTCCATACACTATACATACAGAGTACTATAGACAGTCCATACACTATACATACAGAGTACTATAGACAGTCCATACACTATACATACAGAGTACTATAGACAGTCCATACACTATACATACAGAGTACTATAGACAGTCCATACACTATACATACAGAGTACTATAGACAGTCCATACACTATACATACAGAGTACTATAGACAGTCCATACACTATACATACAGAGTACTATAGACAGTCCATACACTATACATACAGAGTACTATAGACAGTCCATACACTATACATACAGAGTACTATAGACAGTCCATACACTATACATACAGAGTACTATAGACAGTCCATACACTATACATACAGAGTACTATAGACAGTCCATACACTATACATACAGAGTACTATAGACAGTCCATACACTATACATACAGAGTACTATAGACAGTCCATACACTATACATACAGAGTACTATAGACAGTCCATACACTATACATACAGAGTACTATAGACAGTCCATACACTATACATACAGAGTACTATAGACAGTCCATACACTATACATACAGAGTACTATAGACAGTCCATACACTATACATACAGAGTACTATAGACAGTCCATACACTATACATACAGAGTACTATAGACAGTCCATACACTATACATACGCAGTACTATAGACAGTCCATACACTATACATACGCAGTACTATAGACAGTCCATACACTATACATACAGAGTACTATAGACAGTCCATACACTATACATACAGAGTACTATAGACAGTCCATACACTATACATACAGAGTACTATAGACAGTCCATACACTATACATACAGAGTACTATAGACAGTCCATACACTATACATACAGAGTACTATAGACAGTCCATACACTATACATACAGAGTACTATAGACAGTCCATACACTATACATACAGAGTACTATAGACAGTCCATACACTATACATACAGAGTACTATAGACAGTCCATACACTATACATACAGAGTACTATAGACAGTCCATACACTATACATACAGAGTACTATAGACAGTCCATACACTATACATACAGAGTACTATAGACAGTCCATACACTATACATACAGAGTACTATAGACAGTCCATACACTATACATACAGAGTACTATAGACAGTCCATACACTATACATACAGAGTACTATAGACAGTCCATACACTATACATACGCAGTACTATAGACAGTCCATACACTATACATACAGAGTACTATAGACAGTCCATACACTATACATACAGAGTACTATAGACAGTCCATACACTATACATACAGAGTACTATAGACAGTCCATACACTATACATACAGAGTACTATAGACAGTCCATACACTATACATACAGAGTACTATAGACAGTCCATACACTATACATACAGAGTACTATAGACAGTCCATACACTATACATACAGAGTACTATAGACAGTCCATACACTATACATACAGAGTACTATAGACAGTCCATACACTATACATACAGAGTACTATAGACAGTCCATACACTATACATACAGAGTACTATAGACAGTCCATACACTATACATACAGAGTACTATAGACAGTCCATACACTATACATACAGAGTACTATAGACAGTCCATACACTATACATACAGAGTACTATAGACAGTCCATACACTATACATACAGAGTACTATAGACAGTCCATACACTATACATACAGAGTACTATAGACAGTCCATACACTATACATACAGAGTACTATAGACAGTCCATACACTATACATACAGAGTACTATAGACAGTCCATACACTATACATACAGAGTACTATAGACAGTCCATACACTATACATACAGAGTACTATAGACAGTCCATACACTATACATACAGAGTACTATAGACAGTCCATACACTATACATACGCAGTACTATAGACAGTCCATACACTATACATACAGAGTACTATAGACAGTCCATACACTATACATACAGAGTACTATAGACAGTCCATACACTATACATACAGAGTACTATAGACAGTCCATACACTATACATACAGAGTACTATAGACAGTCCATACACTATACATACAGAGTACTATAGACAGTCCATACACTATACATACAGAGTACTATAGACAGTCCATACACTATACATACAGAGTACTATAGACAGTCCATACACTATACATACAGAGTACTATAGACAGTCCATACACTATACATACAGAGTACTATAGACAGTCCATACACTATACATACAGAGTACTATAGACAGTCCATACACTATACATAGGCAGTACTATAGACAGTCCATACACTATACATAGGCAGTACTATAGACAGTCCATACACTATACATAGGCAGTACTATAGACAGTCCATACACTATACATAGGCAGTACTATAGACAGTCCATACACTATACATAGGCAGTACTATAGACAGTCCATACACTATACATAGGCAGTACTATAGACAGTCCATACACTATACATACAGAGTACTATAGACAGTCCATACACTATACATACAGAGTACTATAGACAGTCCATACACTATACATACAGAGTACTATAGACAGTCCATACACTATACATACAGAGTACTATAGACAGTCCATACACTATACATACAGAGTACTATAGACAGTCCATACACTATACATACAGAGTACTATAGACAGTCCATACACTATACATACAGAGTACTATAGACAGTCCATACACTATACATACAGAGTACTATAGACAGTCCATACACTATATAGGCAGTACTATAGACAGTCCATACACTATACATAGGCAGTACTATAGACAGTCCATACACTATACATAGGCAGTACTATAGACAGTCCATACACTATACATAGGCAGTACTATAGACAGTCCATACACTCTATGGAGCACCTTACCTGCCAGGGTGTCCTCCAGGGTCACTTGTCCCATCATGTAATAATCCATCCCCATAAGATAAATCCAGTAATATCCATAGGTCCCCATGTCCCACCATAGTATCCATAGGATGCCAGAGCCTGTGCGGAGTCTCCTGGTCCTCAGCCCCTCTGCTCACTAATGTGCCAGGGCTGGAGGTAAAAGCACAATCCCCTCCCCTCCTCCCAGGGACCGTCTGCCAACCTCCAGCCCCAGCTCACACGTACAGCCCGAGCCCTGGCCGCTGCTCTGCACACTGCTAGGCTTCCTCCACAGTCCCTGACAGGATTAACCCCAGCAGTGCTGGAAGGAGCTGCTCCTGCAGGGTCTGCAGCAAAATCCTCACCTGCACCGGGGCAAGAAACATGAGGGGAGAGGGGATGTCACTGAATAGATCAGGCTATGGAGGTTACCCCGCCTTGTGTATAGGGGGCTGCAGGTATCCAAATAGTATGGGATCACTGTTATGTAAGATCTGGCACCAAGAGCCAGGTATGTCTGATTTCTCTGCACCCCCCCTGTGCATGCAAGAAAATATAAAATATTACCACATTTATTCATTAATTTTACCCAACTTTTATGGCAGAGACAAGTCCACTAACGGTGCGCTATAATATGTGACTGTTGTGGAGGGGCCGGGGCACGGCATGGAAAGGGGCACAAATCTATGAGCAGGTGCACATATCATAACATAAGGATAACGAAAGAAGCGTTCAATAAGACGTCTCCAAATGAATTCCTCTATGGCAGCGCGGATTACGCCTGGCCATATTAATCCTCTCCCCATATTACATCAGACTGTCTATGGTCTCGGGTGCAGGACACCCCGTCATCCGACTACTGGATGGACAGAAGAAGATGGCGCCCTTCCAATGGCTCCCAGGGCTTATACTATGGACACATCTCATCTTGTAGGGTCATCACGTCCGATGTGATAAGGTGATGCGTGACAGGGACAACTGCAGTGGACTCAGGGACATAACCAGAGGGTGCAGGACCCCAATATGAGGAGACCAGTACTGTAAACAATACCCTGCTGCAGATTTTGCATTGGGGTCTCCTCCGTTTCCATTAGATATTCCCGCAGCATTTGGCTTTAGGTTTCTCTCCTCCAGGTCACTTGGCTTCTTGTCTCCATAGTCCATTCTAGTCGGAGCCTGACTATATGGACATTGTCTTCTGCACCGCTGTCACTTCTTTCTAGAAATCAGCAGAAGTCACAAGGACGAGGTTCCGATATTAACGGCGAATCCTAGTCATACAGCGGCAACTACATGAGACAAAGACCCAGGCGATGCTAGCCCTCATAGCCTTAGGGCCGCCAGTCCTTTAGCTTTCCTGGTATTGCAGCTCAGCCTCATTCACTTGTCTACTGAAATACCAGTCACAGCCTTTGCAATAGAGGGGCGCTGTTTGGAGAAAGTGTTAGCTATTTCCTACAAACCATTTAGCCTTCTCCATGGCGTCTTTTGGCTGCGGCTCACGACATGGGACCTTAAGGTAGCCGTACACATGTAGATGAGGCTCCATGGCAGGTGTGAAGGGAAGGACATGTTGGATCTCAATGTATCTGATCCATTTGTGGAGGTGTCAGTGTTTTATTTCCTGCTCCGCAGGGCTGAGCATGCATGTGTATGGCAGCACTGAAAGCAATAGCTATCAGCTGTATATACACTCGGTCCATTGCCATGTCAGGTATATAGCTCATGTAACCTGTGGTTGCCCTGTAGAGAATTGTCCTGGGTGATAATAAGTCTTACAAGAAGTCTTTGTGCAGGGCTGAGGCGTGTTATTTGTAGAAGGGGCCCATTGTGTACGTGGTTCCTGAATGCCCCCATTGTGCGCCGACAAGGTGCATTCCTGAGAGCCCGTCTTCATGTCCATACATCTCTCCTGTGCCCATGTAAGTGACTGTCACCGTGACGTGTGCGGCCCGGCCATGAATTCCTTCCACCTACACATCCCTCATTGTCATCACTGCATAGCAGTCATATTGTAAGTCAGTACCTGCACAGTTACCCCGTGTTACCTGCTCAGCCTCTCCTGTGGACTCCAGAATAGATTATATACTGTATATGGTGGACCTGTAATTGCCGTCATTGCCTCCAGTGATATCTCCCGGGGTTGACATTGCTGTTACCCTCGGACTGATATAAGTTATTGCCCCATGATGCTGGCTTAGTGCAATGTATAGGGCTCTATGTACACTACCATGTGCTAGCCGTGTCCTTCTCTGACCCATGTGTCTCTATGGCCTCCATGTGCACTATCACAAGCCCAGGACAAAACTCAGCTCATTGATGGAGGGCCAGGCACAGGACCCGGACAAATCTCCTAACCTATCCTAAGGATGGCTATACCCTGGGTGACGAGGCAAGCACCGAAATGTGCCATGGGGGCCAGTATACTGAAACATGAGACCACATTGTCTGCTTTCTCTTTAGTCTGTGTATCGGGAGATGTTCCTCTGAATCC
The DNA here is from genome assembly GCF_031893055.1 of Leptodactylus fuscus. NCBI lineage: Eukaryota > Metazoa > Chordata > Amphibia > Anura > Leptodactylidae > Leptodactylus > Leptodactylus fuscus. The sequence continues at coordinate 984,106 of NC_134270.1, read as the reverse complement.
CGGATAGAGGGGGGTGTGGGGACAATGCCACCGCCCTGTGCGGGGCCAGATGACAATGATCCCATTGTAGGGCTTGTTCCCTCGCCATTGACCTTGGTGCCCTTTTCCCTTCTGAACACTCGAAGCCATTGATAGCGGTGACCCATCCACTTACAGGCTGCAATAAGAAAGGGAAGAAACTTCTCTCCTCTTCGTGAGCCGCGTGACATTGATTTCTATCATTTCTTATGGGGAACCTTGTGGGTTACTGGACTGCACCAAGCGGCTCCTAAATTTACTCTCCAACAATGTCTACTTGTTGCAAATGAATGGGAACATCCTAAATACTTCTCACAGCTGAGGATACGGGACATTTGAATCCAGACAAGTGAAGTTCACATCTGCGCCTTGGAAACTCCGTAGCAGAAAAGTGGCGGAGAGAAAATTCCTGCACAGAGAACAGGGTGAAAATGATGGACACCATCAGAGTCAATGGGGTCCGCCAGGGTGCACATCTGCATTTAGGTTTCCTTTTGGGGAGTCTGCTTAGGGACCCCCTGAACAGAAGCCTATATGCATTAAAAAACACATGCTGATCTGAGCATGCATGTGTATGGGGGGACTGATGGAATAGCTGTCAGCCTGACCACCATTAGGATGTGTTATTCCCGGGACCACCAATGAATTCATCATCCCTTTTATATACTGACTAATAAACCAGCCCCAATATCCTCCGTAAACACCCGCTGCGGCCTCTCCTGGGACTTGTGGTTTCCTGGCTCTGTATACTCCTTGTACTACGGCCGTGTTAGTGCTTTGCGGTCACATTTGCTGTTCCTCTAATTGGTGTTTGGGTGACGGCCAGGCTCTGAGTATCATAGAGAAGGAGTAGGTGCCCCTTGTTCACACTGCTATTATACACCCCCACATACAACGTGCGGCTTGTGAGTGTGCCCAGAGACGAGTGTGCATGTAGCGGTTGTTAGCGTGACAGGAAACCCATACACCTGTTTCACACACAAGGCAGGGCCGGCGCAGGCAGGGACATGCAGGCGGAGAACAATGCCGGCCATTGTTGTAGAAGCACCTGGGCCATCCCCGGGGATCACTCAGCGCTTGTCAGAGGCTTCGAGACACACACACAAAGCCGAGCGCAGAGCCCGGGGCGCAGCGTATCATCTCTCCTTAACACGCAAGGTGTCAGTCAGGGCCCTGCAGCCTGTTTACATGTAACATCACGTGGGAATGCGTGTCACACACCAAGGAAGTAGAGCAGAAATCCTGGAGAGCTGACATAGCTGAGCAGGATGGTGGAGATGTGGCAGAACTTACCAGCGGAGACCCTATAGACGGAGGTACCACAATGGGCCACAGGGTTCATGGATCTCCCTCTAAGGGGTTAAATTCTTCTCCATTCTCAGGCGGGGTTCACACTGTACGTCTAAGGCTTAATTCACATGTGCCAGGGTCTCTGTCGCAGGGTCCACCTGAAATTTACATCCATCGTCTTCAGCTTAAAACCAATGGATACTACAAAGGGGTCCATCAGGTTCTGTATCTGTATCCCCTATGGAAGTGGTCCATCTGTCCGTTGTTCTGGTCCTCAAACAGGCAGGCGCAGATGTGATCTTAGCTTTAACTCCTGGCGGATCCCTTGTATTAAAGGCCAAGTTCACATTTGTATCCATTGGTGGAGAAAAAAGTCCGGCCAGGAGGAACAAGTCTCCGCTGATTTCAGTATAAGAGAAGTACAAGTGGAGTATAAGAGAAGTACAAGTGGACTATAAGAGGAGTATAAGAGGAGCATAAGGGGTGTATAAGAGGAGCATAAGAGGTGTATAAGAGGAGCATAAGAGGTGTATAAGAGGAGCGTAAGAGGTGTATAAGAGGAGCATAAGAGGTGTATAAGAGGAGCATAAGAGGTGTATAAGAGGAGTATAAGAGGAGCATAAGAGGTGTATAAGAGGAGTATAAGAGGTGTATAAGAGGAGCATAAGAGGTGTATAAGAGGAGCATAAGAGGTGTATAAGAGGTGTATAAGAGGTGTATAAGAGGAGTATAAGAGGTGTATAAGAGAAGTATAAGAGGTGTATAATAGGAGTACAAGAGGAGTATAAGAGGAGCATAAGAGGAATATAAGAGGTGTATAATAGGAGTATAAGAGGAATATAAGAGGTGTATAATAGGAGTACAAGAGGAGTATGAAAAAAGAATAAGAGGAGTATAAGAAGAGTATAAGAGGTGCATAATAGGAGTATAAGAGGAGTATAATAGGAGTATAAGAGGAGTATAAAAGAAGAATAAGAGGAGTATAAGGGAAGAATAAGAGGAGTATAACAGGAATATCAGAGGTGTATAAGAGGAGTAGAAGAGAAGAATAAGAGAAATATAAGAGAAGTATAAGAGGGGTATAAGAGGAATATTATAAGAATATAAGAGGTGTATAAGAGGAGTATAAGAGGTGTATAATAGGAGTATAATAGAAGTATAAGAGGAGTATAAGAGAAGTAAAAGAGGTGTACAATAGGAGTACAAGAGGAGTATAAAAGAAGAATAAGAGGAGTATAAGAGGAATATTAGAGGAGTATAAATGGAGTATAAGAAAAGTATAAGAGGAGTATAGGAGGTGTATAAGAAAAGTATAAGAGGTGTATAATGAGTACAAGAGGAGTATAAAAGAAGAATAAGAGGAGTATAAGAAGAGTATAAAAGATGTATAATAGGAGTATAAGAGGAATATAAAAGATGAATAAGAGGAGTATAAGAGGTGTATAATAGGAGTATAATAGAAGTATAAGAGGAGTATAAGAGAAGTATAAGAGGTGTATAATAGGAGTATAATAGGAGTATAATAGAAGTATAAGAGGAGTATAAGAGAAGTATAAGAGGTGTATAATAGGAGTATAATAGGTGTAGAAATAGGAGTATAAGAGGAGTATAAGAAGAGTATAAGAGGTGTATAATAGGAGTATAAGAGGAGTAGAATAGGAGTATAAGAGAAGAATAAGAGTAAAAGAGGAGTATAAGAGAAGAATTAGAGAAATATAAGAGGAGTATAAGAGAGAATTATAAGAGGAATGTAAGATGAATATAAGGAGTATAAGAGGAGTATAAAAGAAGAAAAAGAAGAGTAGAAGAGAAGAATAAGAGTAAAAGAGGAGTATAAGAGGAATATAAGAGAAGTATAAGAGGAATATAAGAGAAGAATAAGAGGAATATAAGAAGAGTATAAGAGAAGTATAAGAGGAATATAAGAGAAGTATAAAAGGGAGTACAAGAGGAGTATAAGAAGGGTATAAGAGGAGTATAAGAGAAGTATAAGAAAAGTATAAGAGGAATATAAGAGAAGTATAAAAGGGAGTACAAGAGGAGTATGAGAGAAGTATAAGAGGAGTATAAGAGAAATATAAGAGGAGTATGAGAGAAGTATAAGAGGTGTCTAAGAGGAGTATAAGAGAAGTATAAGAGGAGTATAAAAGGAGTATAAGAGGAATATAGGAGGTGTATAACAGGAATATAAGAGTATAAGAGGAGTATAAGAGAAGTAAAACTATGCTCACACGGAGGTAAAGGTGGCGGAATCCTTTTCTGCCATGTGAACGTTCGGGATGCGAATGCAGCATTGGTCTTCCTTTGCGGCATCCCACTCCTGATTAGACCCAAATGAATGGGCCTATACAGTAGCGTGTCTTGAGCCATGGACACTGCAGGATAACTCAGCCGCAGAATCCGTAGTAAGATAGGGAATACACAGACATACCCAAGAGATGGGCTACACGTGTCGCCTCCATGTGTCAGTCACTCATGACCAATAGACATCGCCAGAAGTGTCTTACCTGGGCCAAGGGGATGTCGTCCTTCATGGAGCCCCCACCAAGTATTGAGGGATTTACTGGACACACTTGTCATTTGGCCGACATAACTGTGTGACATCATTTATTTTATATAATATTCTAATTTTCTGAGATAATAACTTTTGGGTTTTCCTTGGCTGTAACAAATAATCATAAACGTTAACAGAAAGAAATATTTGGAAAAGTTCCCTCTGTAAATGACTCAATATAATATAATACAATACAATACAATACAATACAATATAATATAATATATGGGATCACTTATTCAATTGAATTGCTCAAAAAACAAAACCAATAACCTCTTGCTGATACTGTAATGTATGAAGGTGCAGTAGTATAAGAGGAGGATAAGAAGAAACTTCCTAGATATTTTCCATTCCTTTTGTAGACATTTTTGGATTTATCTCAGAAAGTAAAATCCGCACCAAAAAAAGCAACATTTCTGCAATGTGGGGCCTTACAGGATATTAGAGGAGCGCGTCCCCTGCACTGTACGAATACATATTGATGACCTATCCTTAGGAATGATTATCAATATCTGATCAGTCAGGTCCAACATCCAGGACCCGCAAAGATAAGCCACGTGAATTGGCTGCAGCACCACTTCTCCTCTGCAGCCCATTAGTCTCATGATCTATGTGCAGCTCAGTCTCATTCAAGTGAATGGGGCTGAGCTGCTATACCAAGGCATTGTGCATAGTAAGTAGCGAAGAGGCCACAGCGCTCATATCAATGCAGATCTGTGGGGATCATGGGAGTTGTAGTGTTGCTACAGGCCGGGATGCTGAAGGTTACAGGATGGCGGCTCGGACGCTCGGCTGTCAGGTGCTGTTTGCGGTGCAGTTTACACTGGACGAGGAGCGCAGACATAATGACTTTACTTTGCAGTCATGCAGCACAATGTGAATGGACAGGGAGCTTACAGGCTGTCAGGTGTCATCGGTACAGAAAGTGACGGGTGACATGGAGACAATATCCAAATATCACACCGTGTCGCTGGGGTTAAGCTCACTCAAGTGACTGTAGTGGGGAGGTGACAGCTGAAGGGCAGAGAGTGATGTGTGAACTGCGGCTAAATCCTAGTACGTGTGCAACACAATTACATTGGACGATCTCCTGATACTTACATGTCACTAAGATACTACAGGGCAAAGGTAATGGCGTCTGCATTCCATACATGGCTATATAGGGCACTGTGCATAGCTGCAGGGCAATGCTATCCTAATATAGGGGCCATAGGGTATCCACCATCGTTCCTTCCTCAGTGCACAGTGCACTGAGGAAGGAACGATGGTTCCGCAACGCGTCTGCGGTTTTTAGGGGGTTTACATTTTGTTTTTTTCTTTATTTTGTGATCGACATCAAATTTTTTGTCATTTTATGATGTTTTCTGATTAAAAGTTATATTTTATCATCGGAGAGTTGCCGGAGAAATTTGTTTTTGCTGTCTTTAATTTACTGATCGTGGGGGGTTCCGGGTGTTGGACCCGCGCAGTCAGATAGTGATGACCTATCCTGCAATCTTTCTGTTCATCAGTTTTCCTATAATTCCCTATGACCTCTGTGACCTAGGGTCAGTCATGATTTTTAGTAGGAATAGCAGACTCCTAGCTATCCAATATGGTGGAATCTGCATCTGGCCATGGATGCAAATGTGAACACAGCTTATGTTGTGAGGGGGTAGAAATGTTTGCAAAAAGTCTGTTACCTTATGGAAATATTTGACCTATATGCCTAATGTAGGGCTCAGGTGCAGGGTATACAGACCCGGCAGATCTAAGGCTCTGGGGATATTGGGCCGATTCATCGTACAAGCCCATTGGGGAAGAGAATTCGCCAGGTGACAAGGCCTGTTGGGTGCAATGTTGGATCGGGCGCAGGCAATAGGGCCGTCCACAAAACAGCGTTGATAAATGTCTTTCTTATTGTGAATCTGCCCCACTGTGTCACAGCCCTACATTAACCGTGTGGCGTATAAGTTACACGTATACACAGAGCCCCTTATGGTATTAAAATTCGGCATATTCCTATACAAAGCACTACCGCACTATACAACGCAGTGTGCACGGAGCCTAGATTTATCAGCTTGGTTATCTCAACTTCCAAAAACCAGTTGCATGACAAATGCAACTCTGCTACGTCAAGTGAATGAACCCCAGGCTGCAATACAAGACAGGGGACATGGCAGAGCCACCATAGCCCTGTCTTAGGAAGATCTTCACTTTGCACAGCAGGGCTAGTTCCGGCTTGAAGTAATTCAGGTGTACGGACGTGAGCCAACAGTTTTCCCAGAGCCGCTCTTTCCTGGATCTTACAAGAATAGCAGCATTGTTCCTGTGCGTGCAGAGCTCCTGCTTGGTTTTTGGGTTCCGCCCTTGCTCACAAACCGCAATTACACCCAGCTGCACCTTGTCCCTTCTGTCTGCCTTGCTCTCTTTTGGCATCAGGTAAATATAGGCATCTGCACGCGATCCCCGGGGAAAGTGAGGGAGGGAAGTCAGGTTTCCACATTACTGTAACATCCTCCCCCTCCGCACACCTCCTCGTACATGTGTTCTCTAAGAGAAAGGGAAAGGCAAAAAAGAAAGAGCATTCCTCTGCACTGACTCAGCACTCTGCCAAGGCGCAGGCAATATTAACCCGCTGTCTGCTGGGCTCCCTATATAACCATAGAGCGACATAGAGCAGACGGATGCCCACAATGCAATGTGAACGAAGCCTTAGTCTGAGGAAACTACTCCAGAGTATTGGTGCAGCACGAGAGAAGTTCTGCAACCTGGATAGATATAGGGCAGTGGTGGTACAGGGGACGTGAAGAGCACTGCATGGCTACTAGTCGTCCTCTATAATGACCCTTCCTCATTTTAATGTGGTGTCGCATCTTAGACATTTTTGGTGTATTCAAAGGATAAGCCATGAATGTCTGATCGGTGCGGGATCCAGCCCCAATATCCAAGCAGGTACTGAATCCCCACATCCCCTGCCTGGACGTGGCGGCCACTGCTCTCCTTACTAGGCCGGGGCCCCGTACTGGGAAACGGTGAAAGCGTCAACCATGGCACTTCCATATTCAGCGAGGATCTCCCTGATACTCAAGAGGAAGGCTCTAGGGTCGGATTGGATGGATAATGTGTAACAAATAGGTTTCCTTACTTTTTTGGCCCAAAAACAGCGCCGCCCTTATAAGCTGTGCCTGGTATTACAATATGTAAGTGACTGCGGCCTGGCTGTAATGCACATTACATATGATGACCCCGATGCATATGTTTACTAGGAGAGCTTTGTGTATAGGAAAAATAACGTGACAAAACCACAATGTGTGACTTATATACTGTGATGTGTGATGTCATCAGTGATGGTTTGAGTCGTAGTAAATGACACGTATGTGTATATGGAAGGAAGGAGGCCAGCGGCTAGGGATGGGCGTCTGCGCTCTCTGGTCCACAGATTGGAGTGTCGACAAGGTGAATAAAATATATATGACCTTTATTGGACAAAAACGTACTGCGCAACGCGTTTCGAGCTCCACAAGCTCTTCTTCAGGTGCACAATGACTTGTCAGGTGAGGTCAGATATCAATGTATTTCACGTAGGTGTATATAGGTGATATAGATCGGAGGGATTGCTGGATACAGTTGCTGTATATTCTATTTACACACAAACATGTAACTACAACTCCCAGCATGCCCCGACCACCTGGCATCAACTGAATTGGCGCAGTGTACAGAGTAAGAAATGGAGACAGAGACTGAGCAGAGAATAAAACTACAGCTTTTATTTGGTCCGTCCCATCACAGTATCATATTCCAGTACAGGAACCCCAGGGGTAGACAAAGCAATCCAGGTCATGTCATACAGAGCCTTGTTCACACTACGAGACACCGAGCTAGCTAACGCATATAAATAAAAGCTACAGACAACATGAATAAATAGGAGACTTCTGGCTGAAAGGGTGGAGACTGTTTCCCGTATAGAGACTGTTTCCAATACAGAGACTGTTTCTAATATAGAGACTGTTTCTAATATAGAGACTTTTTCCAGTATAGAGACTGTTTCCCAGACAGAGACTGTTTCCAATATAGAGACTGTTTCTCGGATAGAGACTGTTTCCCATATAGAGACTGTTTCCCGTATAGAGACTGTTTCCAATATAGAGACTGTTTCCCATATAGAGACTGTTTCCCATATAGAGACTGTTTCCCGCATAGAGACTGTTTCCCAGATAGAGACTGTTTCCAATATAGAGACTGTTTCCCATATAGAGACTGTTTCCAATATAGAGACTGTTTCCCGCATAGAGACTGTTTCCCAAATAGAGACTGTTTCCAATATAGAGACTGTTTCCCATATAGAGACTGTTTCCAATATAGACACTGTTTCCAATATAGAGACTGTTTCCCGTATAGAGACTGTTTCCCATATAGAGACAGTTTCCCATATAGAGACTGTTTCCAATATAGAGACTGTTTGCAGCATAGTGACTGTTTCCAATATAGAGACTGTTTCCCATATAGAGACTGTTTCCAGTATAGAGACTGTTATCAGTATAGAGACTGTTTCCAGTATATAGAGTCATCTCCAGAGCCTATGATGGCAGATAACATGGAAGAATGTGCAGACACGGCCCTATAATAAAACTTCCATACGTGTTCAGTTCATGTGTTACTGTTTTGGTCTTCATGCAGGTGGGTAGTTTGTACTTCAGAGCTGTTGTTCCTCATGTATCTGTGGCCTGGAAGCCTCGTTTTCAGCCATTTGAAGTCTATGACGATTCTGCTTTCTGTCCCCGATGTGTCTACTTATAGTTACTTCTGTATCCTCTGATCTTTATGCTTTGGGCCCCGAGTTTTTAGATGAATTTTGTATGTGGCCCCTACCCCATCCCTATGCTGTATTCTTATTAGCTGCAGCAGGGTCCTATAGACTTGAAAGGAACGGTAACCACACGTGCCAGTGGTAAGACTATGGAAAGGGGCTGGAGCAAGTTGGAGAACGTTCACTTCCAGCGGTTTGGGTAAGATGGATGACAATACGACCCCTTTTTCCAATAGCATCTCATCTCAGATCCAACCGGGTCCAAAGGGGAGGGGGCCCACAGTCAGGTGACCAGGGTAAGACTCCTGTCATGTTGCAGCTAGCTGCAGGGCTCCAGTCACCTTTCCATACTCCTTCTGGCCCGGATGCATCCCCTGCTACCATTTTTCTTAGCATGTGAGGGGCGAAGGAACATCTACCGTAAATGAGGAACCCTGGGATTTGGCGTGTACCCTGCTGCGACTGTGCCTGGATAAGCAGGGACAGAGCTGTAGTAACAAGCACAGCCGTGCCCAGGCAGATCAGCATTGTGACCCCTCCCTCATGGTCCTTCCATTATAGTCATCTCCACCCATATAGCATTAGCCAACCTAACAATACATAACACCTAGGACAAGCTGCCAATCAATACAACCCGCCATTCATTTCTACAAATACCCCCCCCCTGACCCGCGGCCGCTCCTCGCTCATGGGCGTGCCCGCGGATCCTCAATCATCACCCATCATTTATAAAAGCTACTATTCTTCAAAAAGCGTAAACATGAGAGACGCGGCGCCAGCACCTCCCCCTCCTCATGTCCGTCACTTCCACCGTGTCGTTAGCTCAGACCCACATCCAAGGACATCATCACTACAAAGCCCAAAATACAGGTCCAGGAGGCCAGCTTCCCGTTACCCCTGTGAGGAAGGAGAAGAAGCAGCGGTCAGTGCATGGGGCTATAGATATGGGTCAGTGGGTGGAGCTGCTCTCTACATCCTGGATCCATCGTGACGCACAGGAAGTGATGTGCAGCCAATCACTAGCTGGGGGCGGGGTCACTTCTGAGGACCATGATTGGCTCAGAGGTTATATTGGGCATGTCCTTTGGGTTGGGTCTAGAATGGGATGGTTAGAATAGGTTTCTGCGAGGATCCAGCAGGTGGCGCTGCCTCGGGTGCTGCATGGTCCAAGCAGAGACTATATGCAACCCTAATCCACCTGGTTTGACTTGGACACAGCGGGTAGTGCGTTAAGGAAGCAGCGCCACCTACAGGATCCATGGTATACCAGGCAGCGCCTGATTTTAGCCACTCCATCCTACCCAGGAAGCAGAGACCAGCCGGAGCCTGGAGAACGGGAATTTTATTTTTTTTAACCCACTTTGAGACCTCTGACAAATTATTCCCACTGGACAATCCCTTTAAATATATAACAATACCTGATTCTTTTTTTTTTTCTTGAATATTCTTGTGTAACAAGCGGATGTCCGGAGAATCTGGCATCCTATTACTAGGTTCTGAGCATAATCCCAAACTTTATAGCGTACACAGACATGGACCCTGCCCAGTCGCCATCTATAACTCTTCTTCTGCGTCCTGTATTCTTACCCAGTTTGGGCTTCTGGAATGATGTCATCCATCACCACGTACACCATGGCACCCGCAGCAAAAGCCAATGCGTAGGGCAACAGGGGTTCTGCCAGTGATATAGCCAAGGCTCCTAATACCCCGGCCATAGGCTCCACCATGCCACTGAGCTGCCCGTACCTGTGGATGAGAAGAGAGAGTCGCTAGTGACATGGTCAAACCTTGCACTTCTGCAGACTGTTCACGCTCAATGTTATAATGCACAACCGTACGACGTTACCTTATCGTACACCCCATCAACTCACCAAAACGCCTTCCATGTAGACACTCCGGCTCCACGTAGAGGAAGACTGACTGCAAGGCCTTCTGGGAAATTCTGTATCCCTATTCCGACTGCTAAATTCCTGGCAATAAAAGAAGAAGAGCAGGATGATCTGCATGGCCTTATACATATATACATTATACTTATATACTGAAGCTCCCTGGAGACAATGCTTCTCCTCAGGGTGACCCCGCTGTGGAGGACGTGCCGGGTGACATCACCTCCTCTCGTACTCTCTCCTCTGCACGTCTTCAGGTGAGCTTCACTGGGACACGTAGGCCGGGCCTAAGTTTTGGCATCGGTGTGTGCAGTGTATTTATAGTATGCTGTTATCCAGCTCCTGGGACACCTCCCATTATCTGAAGGCTGCAGTAACCACAGGGGAGGACGGGTGTGCACCTACACAGGATACAGGGGAGGACTGGTGTGCACCTACAGGGGAGGACTGGTGTGCACCTACAGGGGATACAGGGGAGGACTGGAGTGCACCTACAGGGGAGGACTGGTGTGCACCTACAGGGGATACAGGGGAGGACTGGAGTGCACCTACAGGGGATACAGGGGAGGACTGGTATGCACTTACACAGGATACAGGGGAGGACTGGTGTGCACCTACACAGGATACAGGGGAGGACTGGTGTGCACCTACACAGGATACAGGGGAGGACTGGTGTGCACCTACACAGGATACAGGGGAGGACTGGTGTGCACCTACACAGGATACAGGGGAGGACTGGTGTGCACCTACACAGGATACAGGGGAGGACTGGTGTGCACCTACACAGGATACAGGGGAGGACTGGTGTGCACCTACACAGGATACAGGGGAGGACTGGTGTGCACCTACACAGGATACAGGGGAGGACTGGTGTGCACTTACACAGGGTACAGGGGAGGACTGGTGTGCACTTACAAAGGGTACAGGGGAGGACTGGAGTGCACCTACAGGGGATACAGGGGAGGACTGGGGTGCACATATACAGGATACAGGGGAGGACTGGTGTGCACCTACACAGGATACATGGGGATACAGGGGAGGACTGGTGTGCACCTACACAGGATACATGGGAGGACTGGTGTGCACCTACACAGGATACAGGGGAGGACTGGGGTGCACCTATACAGGATACAGGGGAGGACTGGTGTGCACCTACACAGGATACAGGGGAGGACAGGGGTGCACCTACAGGGGATACAGGGGAGGACTGGTGTGCACCAATGGGATACAGGGGAGGACTGGTGTGCACTTACACAGGGTACAGGGGAGGACTGGTGTGCACTTACAAAGGGTACAGGAGAGGACTGGAGTGCACCTACAGGGGATACAGGGGAGGACTGGGGTGCACATATACAGGATACAGGGGAGGACTGGGGTGCACCTACACATGATACAGGGGAGGACTGGTGTGCACTTACAAAGGGTACAGGGGAGGACTGGAGTGCACCTACAGGGGATACAGGGGAGGACTGGGGTGCACCTATACAGGATACAGGGGAGGACTGGGGTGCACCTACACAGGATACAGGGGAGGACTGGGGTGCATCTATACAGGATACAGGGGAGGACTGGGGTGCATCTATACAGGATACAGGGTAGGAGTGGGGTGCATCTACACAGGGTACAGGGGAGCACCTACACAGGATACAGGGGAGGACTGGGGTGCACCTATACAGGGGAAGAGTCAGGTGCATCTACACAGGGTACAGGGGAGGACGGGGGTGCACCTATACAGGGTACAGAGAAAGACTGGTGTGCAGCAACAGGGGATACAGGGGAGGACTGTGGTGTCCTATAGACCAGTATAGAGTAGTCCTATAGACCAGTACAGAGTAGTCCTATAGACCAGTACAGAGTAGTCCTATAGACCGGTACAGAGTAGTCCTATAGACCAGTACAGAGTAGTCCTATAGACCGGTACAGAGTAGTCCTATAGACCAGTATAGAGTAGTCCTATAGACCGGTACAGAGTAGTCCTATAGACCGGTACAGAGTAGTCCTATAGACCAGTATAGAGTAGTCCTATAGACCGGTACAGAGTAGTCCTATAGACCAGTACAGAGTAGTCCTATAGACCAGTATAGAGTAGTCCTATAGACCGGTACAGAGTAGTCCTATAGACCGGTACAGAGTAGTCCTATAGACCAGTATAGAGTAGTCCTATAGACTGGTACAGAGTAGTCCTATAGACCGGTACAGAGTAGTCCTATAGACCAGTATAGAGTAGTCCTATAGACCGGTACAGAGTAGTCCTATAGACCGGTACAGAGTAGTCCTATAGACCAGTATAGAGTAGTCCTATAGACCGGTACAGAGTAGTCCTATAGACCGGTACAGAGTAGTCCTATAGACCAGTATAGAGTAGTCCTATAGACCGGTACAGAGTAGTCCTATAGACCGGTACAGAGTAGTCCTATAGACCAGTATAGAGTAGTCCTATAGACCGGTACAGAGTAGTCCTATAGACCGGTACAGAGTAGTCCTATAGACCGGTATAGAGTAGTCCTATAGACCGGTACAGAGTAGTCCTATAGACCGGTACAGAGTAGTCCTATAGACCGGTACAGAGTAGTCCTATAGACCGGTACAGAGTAGTCCTATAGACCAGTATAGAGTAGTCCTATAGACCGGTACAGAGTAGTCCTATAGACCGGTACAGAGTAGTCCTATAGACCAGTATAGAGTAGTCCTATAGACCGGTACAGAGTAGTCCTATAGACCAGTATAGAGTAGTCCTATAGACCGGTACAGAGTAGTCCTATAGACCGGTATAGAGTAGTCCTATAGACCGGTACAGAGTAGTCCTATAGACCAGTATAGAGTAGTCCTATAGACCGGTACAGAGTAGTCCTATAGACCGGTACAGAGTAGTCCTATAGACCAGTATAGAGTAGTCCTATAGACCGGTACAGAGTAGTCCTATAGACCGGTACAGAGTAGTCCTATAGACCAGTATAGAGTAGTCCTATAGACCGGTACAGAGTAGTCCTATAGACCGGTATAGAGTAGTCCTATAGACCGGTACAGAGTAGTCCTATAGACCGGTACAGAGTAGTCCTATAGACCAGTATAGAGTAGTCCTATAGACCAGTACAGGATAGTAAATATGTAACAATCTGTATATACATCTAATTATATACTAGTAATAATTCTATAATATAAACATAGTTTACTTTGTAGGCGGAGTCAGTAACTTCTTCCCGCCCATTGTGAGGTTTTTTCTGCAGCTCCCCTGTACATGATCTGGGATAATAAATTAAACCACTACGAAGTACAATTTGTCCTGCAAAACATAAGCCCTCATAAGGGTCTGTGATAGAAAAAAAAAAGTGTTTTGAAGGCGGGGAGTCAAAAACGAATATAAAAAAGTGACTGCGGCATGAAGGGGTTAATCTCTGGTGAGATCACTGTAAGCCCCTTAGATAAAAGTGACGGCCGCAGTTATATGCAGTACCGCAGGAGGCGGAGCCTGACACATGGATCTCCTGTAGTGTTGTCAGGGTGTAGGTGTCAGGCCGCAGTACGGTCAGTAGTTATAGGGCAGATGGGGTAACACTGGCAGAGCTGATAGACACGACTAGGGGCAGCCATGAGCACATTGCACCGGTGGGTGCACCAGATACTGACACGAGAGATGCTTTACAGTCCCAGGACCAGCACAGTCACTCGCAGGGCACTCACTGCTCCACTTCCACAATGCACAGGGGTTAATGATGGAGTCCTGTAAGCCAAAGTGCAGCCGACTGCAGCCCCGAGTGACTGAGCTCCTGCCGCTGGCTGCACTCACAATGAGCCTGTTATTCCCGGCAGGATCCAGACCATGGAAGAATCTAAATATCCTCCTTTTCTCTCACATCTGAAATAACAGGCGGGTTCCGCTCCACAATCTCTCCCTGTGAGCGGACGCCCGTCTCCCATCACCTGAACTAACACAACCTGCACCGAGTCTCACCCCGCGGCCACCTCCTGGCACAGGAAGCCTGAGGTTGGAGACCCGGGGCAAATGGTTAGTGCAACATCTGCGCGGCCGCACGTACAGGACGCTATTGTTAGTGAGATGTATGCGGCCTGAGACCGGGGAGAGAACAGGTGTCACGTGTGATAACTGTATATACATCACAATCTGACGTCACTATACTATAGAGAAGAGGTTCTTCAGCAGCTGAGGTGCGTCCCAGTGGGAGTCATGTATAATCATACAAGGTTTTGGGGTTCACATCCCACCACTGCCCCCCAGACACGGTATACAATGTAGCAGCCTTGTCTTACAGTAATAAGTCCGGGCTTGTAACTATCTTTATCTATAGGAGCTTCTCTTCGTGCCGTCGCCCCATCAGGAGGAGTAAGAGCCCCCCCCCCCTCTGCTCGCTGGGTCGTTGCCTTTAGGATGAGGCAATATAAGCTCAGTCTTATTGGAATCACTGGTGGCTTAGATACTATTGGCTTAGATACTGGTGACTTAGATACTAGTAGCTTAGATACTGGTGACTTAGATACTAGTGGCTTAGATACGGTGACTTAGATACTATTGGCTTAGATACTAGTGGCTTAGATATGGTGACTTAGATACTAGTGGCTTAGATACGGTGACTTAGATACTAGTGGCTTAGATACAGCGACTTAGATACTAGTGGCTTAGATATTAGTGACTTAGATACCAGTGGCTTAGATACTAGTGGCTTAGATACGGTGACTTAGATACTAGTAGCTTAGATACGGTGGCTTAGATATTAGTGGCTTAGATACAGTGGCTTAGATACGGTGACTTAGATACTAGTGGGTTAGATACAATGCCTTAGATACTAGTGGCGTAGATACTAGTGGCTTAGATACAGTGACTTAGGTACTAGTAGCTTAGATACGGTGACTTAGATACTAGTGGCTTAGATACGGTGACTTAGATACTATGGCTTAGATACGGTGACTTAGATACTAGTGGCTTAGATACGGTGACTTAGATACTAGTGGCTTAGATACAGTGACTTAGATACTAGTGGCTTAGATATGGTGACTTAGATACTAGTGGATTAGATACGGTGACTTAGATACTAGTGGCTTAGATACGGTGACTTAGATACTAGTGGCTTGCATACGGTGCTTTAGATACTAGTAGCTTAGATACGGTGACTTAGATACTAGTGGCTTAGATACGGTGACTTAGATACTAGTAGCTTAGATACAGTGACATAGATACTAGTGTCTACGATACGGTGACTTAGATACTAGTGGCTTAGATACTAGTGGCTTAGATACGATGACTTAGATACTAGTGGCTTAGATACAGTGCTTTAGATACTAGTGGCTTAGATACAGTGACTTAGATACTAGTTACTTAGATACTAGTGGCTTAGATACAGTGACTTAGATACTAGTTACTTAGATACTAGTGGCTTAGATATGGTGACTTAGATACTAGTGGCTTAGATACAGTGGCTTAGATACTAGTGGCTTAGATACAGTGACTTAGATACTAGTGGCTTAGATATTAGTGCCCTAGATCCTGTTCTGTTCTACGCTGGCGATCCAGGAGAAAGTTACAGCCAGCCAAGCACAGATGGAGCAAGTGGTGCTCAAGATTCCCCGTCAGACTTCAGAGAAGCCTTTGTGGCCAGAGCTCGGCGGGACAGACTCCGAGAGTTCAGGACACGGTGATTTCCTTGCTGCAGTTTTGTGCCATTTTACAACTGTTTGACCTCACTGTCTAAATATTTCCATCTATAGTTCATATCGTAGCAGAGGAGGAACTCAGGGAGGGTCAGAAATGGGAACCGGGCCCATCACAACGGGGAAGGAAACCCTCTCATTGGGCTCTTATTACAGCCAAGACAATAGATGTGACCCTCCAAGACTGTCCACTGCTGGGGCAAATAAGGATCCACCATGTTGGATTTTGTGTTGGACCATTGGAGCGCCTCTCCATAGATATAATGTGACGAAGGTGTTTATGTAAGGATCGGGGTCTAGTGAAAGACAAAGATGATGGGTCTCCTGACACAACCAAATATACCCAAAGTAGCTTTGTCCCTTTACCTGCCCCTGACACCTACATGTCGACAACCACACTAACCCAGCTTAGCAAGTGACAGAACGACAGCGAGGACACTAAGGACACCAAGTATCAGCACACAGATCTATATGTCAGAGCCCAGGCCGAGGGCAGATAAAGCACAGACTGGTCCTACAAGGGATGTACAGACAGGGAGCCCAGACACAGGGCACAATGGCCGCTATTCATTCCCAGGTCCTTCAGTGCCCGTCTATGACCAGCCTCATCCTGCAGGACAGGCGGCAGCTGTCTCCTCGCTCTGTAACATTTTCCATGTGGGATTTCTGGACTCCGAGAATTTACTAATAAACACATTTCATCCCCCGGGACAAAAAACACTGCCTGTAAGCAGAGTACAGAGAGCGCGAGGGTAAGAGGCCGAGAGTGACACTGTCCTCATAGCCGCCATCCCCATAGTCAGCCAACGTCCTCATAGTCAGGCACCATCCTCATAGTCAGCCGCCAACCTCATAGTCAGCCGCCATCCCCATAGTCAGCCAACGTCCTCATAGTCAGCCACCGTCCTCATAGTCAGCCGCCATCCTCATAGTCAGCCGCCATCCCCATAGTCAGGCGCCATCCTCATAATCAGACACTATCCTCATAGTCAGCCGCCATCCTCATAGTCAGCCGCCATCCCCATAGTCAGGCGCCATCCCCATAATCAGACACTATCCTCATAGTCAGCCGCCATCCTCATAATCAGACACTATCCTCATAGTCAGCCGCCATCCTCATAGTCAGCCGCCAACCTCATAGTCAGCCGCCGTCCTCATAGTCAGCCGCCGTCCTCATAGTCAGCCGCCGTCCTCATAGTCAGCCGCCATCCTCATAGTCAGCCTCCATCCTCATAGTCAGCCGCCATCCTCATAGTCAGCCTCCATCCTCATAGTCAGCCTCCATCCTCATAGTCAGCCGCCATCCTCATAGTCAGCCGCCAACCTCATAGTCAGCCGCCAACCTCATAGTCAGCCGCCAACCTCATAGTCAGCCGCCATCCTCATAGTCAGCCGCCATCCTCATAGTCAGCCGCCATCCTCATAGTCAGCCGCCAACCTCATAGTCAGCCGACATCCTCATAGTCAACCGCCAACCTCATAGTCAGCCGCTGTCCTCATAGTCAACCGCCAACCTCATAGTCAGCCGCTGTCCTCATAGTCAGCCGCTGTCCTCATAGTCAGCCACCGTCCTCATAGTCAGACACCATCCTCATAGTCAGACACCATCCTCATAGTCTGCCCCCATCCTCATAGTCTGCCCCCATCCTCATAGTCTGCCCCCATCCTCATAGTCTGCCCCCATCCTCATAGTCTGCCCCCATCCTCATAGTCTGCCCCCATCCTCATAGTCAGCCGCCGTCTTCATAGTCAACCAACATCCTCATAGTCAGCCGCTGTCCTCATAGTCAGCCGCTGTCCTCATAGTCAGCCACCGTCCTCATAGTCAGCCACCGTCCTCATAGTCAGACACCATCCTCATAGTCAGACACCATCCTCATAGTCTGCCCCCATCCTCATAGTCTGCCCCCATCCTCATAGTCAGCCGCCGTCTTCATAGTCAACCAACATCCTCATAGTCAGCCACTGTCCTCATAGTCAGCCACTGTCCTCATACTCAGATGCCATCCTTATAGTCAGCCCCCATCCTTATACTCTGTCCCAATCCTTATAGTCAGATGCCATCTTCATAGTCAGCCATTGTCCTCATCCTGGGGATAGACTCCTGTAATATTACCGTATGGTCAATATAAAGAAGGTTCCAGGCCTAAGACGGGGAATAACGTGGTGTGAATGTGATCTGGTGGATGTACCAAGAACCAACTTATCGCCTAACCAAGGATAGTGTTGAATGGTGCTCATGTGTGGTTAAGGTTGCATGCTGCCGCTCCATTTATCTCTATGGGACTGCTAAAGGTGGGCGACGTAGTGTTAGAGATGATAAGAGCATGCTCAACCTGCTGCTCCATATGTACAAGGGACACGGACACGGAACTCTGTTAACATGACCGGTGGATAGATGAGGAACTAGATATTTGGCACAGTTTAACCAAGGCTGTGGAGTTGGAAGGCCAAACCACCAACTCTGACTCCTTCCTAAATAGCAGGCATGGTCAGACCGAGGAAGGAAAGATCCTCTAAGTCATGAAAGAGGTCCATGGCTCCAAGACCAGATGTACAATGACCTAACTCCATCCTCTGTGTAACTTTGGGGCTCCAGGACACCTGCTCCTAAAACTGTAGACGTGTTCATAGAGGAAACCCAATGACACGCGTGCTGCTTTCTACATACAGGGGCATGGGCTCTGACAATGGGAGCTGTGTATGGCGCGGCCACTGTGTAACGTGCAGGATTAACCATTAACGCCGTCATCAGATAGAGGAGACACCTCTGCGGCCAGGAAGGGGTTACATTAATATCCCTTTCCCATTACTAAAGAGTACAAGAATGTGCTGGTAGTCAGATTCCTGCCCCCCTGGTTTGGCACGAAGAGCCTCTGGTGACTGGATTTAAAGCCTTGTCGCCACAAAGACTTCTTTCTTATGGAGCAGAACAGAGTCCCAGTGTCCCACCGGACGCTCGCTGTATGAGATGTGCGGGAGCTCGTACCACGGTGTGACCAGGGAGGGGCGCTGCGCACCAGCAAGGGATCAGATACACCGGACCTGAACTGGGAGAGGTCAGGGGGGCACAAACTATCCTGTACACTGAGGCGATACAGCTGTGAGACCCGGGATAGAGCAGGGTCTCATCTTCTATTAGGATGCAGACAAGCAGGAGGGCAAGAAATTTAGCAACATCACTAGATTGTGAGGGGAAAGTGACCAAGCTCTGCACGCCAGGATTCTGCTATCAAAAAGCTGCAAAATAGTTCTCAGCCATTATAATCCAGTAACAGGCGCAGTGCCCTCACCTGATGTCTCTATCCCCCGCCCCTCATAGACTGTGAGCCCACACGGGCAGGGCTCTCTACCCCCCTGTGCCAGTCAGTCACCGCTAGTATTATACAATATTTGTTTGTATATTTTGTGTACCGTATGTAATCCCTCAAATCAAAAGCATCATGAGATTAATATAATAATGTACAGCACCATGGGATTAATATAATAATGTACAGCAACATGGGATTAATATAATAATGTACAGCACCATGGGAGTAATATAATAATATGCAGCACCATGAAATTAATATAATAATGTACAGAGCACCATGGGTATAATATAATAATGTACAGCACCATGGGATTAATATAATAATGTACAGCACCATGAGATTAATATAATAATGTACAGCACGATGGGATTAATATAATAATATACAGCACCATGGGATTAATCTAATAATGTACAGAGCACAATGGGATTAATATAATAATGTACAGAGCACCATGGGATTAATATAATAATGTACAGCACGATGGGATTAATATAATAATATACAGCACCATGGGATTAATATAATAATGTACAGAGCACAATGGGATTAATATAATAATGTACAGCACCATGAGATTAATATAATAATGTACAGAGCACAATGGGATTAATATAATAATGTACAGAACACCATGGGATTAATATAATAATGTACAGCACCATGGGATTAATATAATAATGTACAGAGCACCATGGAATTAATATAATAATGTACACAGCACCATGGGATTAATATAATAATGTACAGAGCACCATGGAATTAATATAATAAAGAACAGCACCATGGGATTCATATAATAATGTACAGCACCATGGGTATAATATAATAATGTACAGAGCACCATGGGATTAATATAATAATGTACAGCACGATGGGATTAATATAATAATATACAGCACCATGGGATTAATATAATAATGTACAGAGCACCATGGAATTAATATAATAATGTACAGAACACCATGGGATTAATATAATAATGTACAGCACCATGGGATTAATATAATACTGTACAGCACCATGGGATTCATATAATAATGTACAGCACCATGGGTATAATATAATAATGTACAGAGCACCATGGGATTAATATAATAATGTACAGCACCATGAGATTAATATAATAATGTACAGCACGATGGGATTAATATAATAATATACAGCACCATGGGATTAATATAATAATGTACAGAGCACAATGGGATTAATATAATAATGTACAGAGCACCATGGAATTAATATAATAATGTACAGAACACCATGGGATTAATATAATAATGTACAGCACCATGGGATTAATATAATAATGTACAGAGCACCATGGAATTAATATAATAAAGTACAGCACCATGGAATTAATATGATAATGTACAGAGCACCATGGGATTAATATAATAATGTACAGAGCACCATGGGATTAATATAATAAAGTACAGCACCATGGGATTCATATAATAATGTACAGAACCATGGGAATAATATAATAATGTACAGAGCACCATGGGATTAATATAATAATGTACAGAGCAATATGGAATTAATATAATAATGTACAGAGCACCATGGAATTAATATAATAATGTACAGAGCACCATGGGATTAATATAATAATGTACAGAGCACCATGGGATTAATATAATAAAGTACAGCACCATGGGATTCATATAATAATGTACAGAGCACCATGGAATTAATATAATGATGTACATAGCATCATGGAATTAATATAATAATGTACAGAGCACCATGGAATTAATATAATAATGTACAGAGCACCATGGAATTAATATAATAATGTACAGAGCACCATGGAATTAATATAATGATGTACAGAGCACCATACATAATAATGTACAGCACCATGGAATAATATAATAATGTACAGAGCACCATGGAATTAATATAATAATGTACAGAGCACCATGGGATTAATATAATAATGTACAGAGCACCATGGGATTAATATAATAATGTACAGCACCGAGGGCTTAATATAATAATGTACAGCACCATGGGATTAATATAATAATGTACAGCGCCATGGGATTAATAATAATGTACAGTGCGCCATGGGATTAATATAATAAAGTACAGCACCATGGGAGTAATATAATAATGTACAGGGCACCATGGGATTAATATAATAATGTACAGAGCACCATGGGATTAATATAATAATGTACAGAGCACCATGGGATTAATATAATAATGTACAGCGCCATGGGATTAATAATAATGTACAGTGCGCCATGGGATTAATATAATAATGTACAGCGCCATGGAATTAATATAATAATGTACAGCACCATGGAATTAATATAATAATGTACAGCACGATGGGATTAATATAATAATGTACAGAGCACGATGGGATTAATATAATAATGTACAGCACCATGAGATTAATATAATAATTTACAGCACGATGGGATTAATATAATAATGTACAGCACGATGGGATTAATATAATAATGTACAGAGCACCATGGTATTAATATAATAATGTACAGAGCACCATGGGATTAATATAATAATGTACAGAGCAATATGGAATTAATATAATAATGTACAGAGCACCATGGAATTAATATAATAATGTACAGAGCACCATGGGATTAATATAATAATGTACAGAGCACCATGGGATTAATATAATAAAGTACAGAGCAATATGGAATTAATATAATAATGTACAGAGCACCATGGAATTAATATAATAATGTACAGAGCACCATGGAATTAATATAATAATGTACAGAGCACCATGGGATTAATATAATAATGTACAGAGCACCATGGGATTAATATAATAATGTACAGCACCGAGGGCTTAATATAATAATGTACAGCACCATGGGATTAATATAATAATGTACAGCGCCATGGGATTAATAATAATGTACAGTGCGCCATGGGATTAATATAATAATGTACAGCACCATGGGAGTAATATAATAATGTACAGAGCACCATGGGATTAATATAATAATGTACAGAGCACCATGGGATTAATATAATAATGTACAGAGCACCATGGGATTAATATAATAATGTACAGCGCCATGGGATTAATAATAATGTACAGTGCGCCATGGGATTAATATAATAATGTACAGCGCCATGGAATTAATATAATAATGTACAGCACCATGGAATTAATATAATAATGTACAGCACGATGGGATTAATATAATAATGTACAGAGCACGATGGGATTAATATAATAATGTACAGCACCATGAGATTAATATAATAATTTACAGCACGATGGGATTAATATAATAATGTACAGCACGATGGGATTAATATAATAATGTACAGAGCACCATGGAATTAATATAATAATGTACAGAGCACCATGGTATTAATATAATAATGTACAGAGCACCATGGAATTAATATAAAAATGTACAGAGCACCATTGGATTAATATAATAATGTACAGAGCACCATGGGATTAATATAATAATGTACAGCACCATGGGATTAATATAATAATGTACAGAGCACCATGGGATTAATATAATAATGTACAGAGCACCATGGGATTAATATAATAATGTACAGAGCACCATGGGATTAATATAATAATGTACAGAGCACCATGGGATTAATATAATAATGTACAGAGCACCATGGAATTAATATAATAATGTACAGAGCACCATGGGATTAATATAATAATGTACAGAGCACCATGGGATTAATATAATAATGTACAGCACCATGGAATTAATATAATAATGTACAGAGCACCATGGGATTAATATAATAATGTACAGAGCACCATGGGATTAATATAATAATGTACAGCACCGAGGGCTTAATATAATAATGTACAGCACCATGGGATTAATATAATAATGTACAGCACCATGGAATTAATATAATAATGTACAGAGCACCATGGGATTAATATAATAATGTACAGCACCGAGGGCTTAATATAATAATGTACAGAGCACCATGGAATTAATATAATAATGTACAGCACCATGGAATTAATATAATAATGTACAGAGCACCATGGGATTAATATAATAATGTACAGAGCACCATGGGATTAATATAATAATGTACAGCACCGAGGGCTTAATATAATAATGTACAGAGCACCATGGGATTAATATAATAATGTATAGCGCCATGGGATTAATAATAATATACAGAGCGCCATGGGATTAATATAATAATGTAAAGCGCCATGGAATTAATATAATAATGTACAGAGCACCATGGGATTAATATAATAATGTACAGCACCATGGGATTAATATAATAATGTACAGCACCATGGAATTAATATAATACTGTACAGCACCATGGGATTAATATAATAATGTGCAGCTCTATGGAATTAATATAATAATGTACAGCACCATGGGATTAATATAATAATGTACAGCACCATGGAAATTAATATAATAATGTACAGCACCATGGGAGTAATATAATAATGTACAGAGCACCATGGGATTAATATAATAATGTACAGAGCACCATGGGATTAATATAATAATGTACAGAGCACCATGGGATCAATATAATAATGTACAGCACCATGGGATTAATATAATAATGTACAGAGCACCATGGGATTAATATAATAATGTACAGAGCACCATGGGATTAATATAATAATGTACAGAGCACCATGGGATTAATATAATAATGTACAGAGCACCATGGGATTAATATAATAATGTACAGAGCACCATGGAAATTAATATAATAATGTACAGCACCATGGGAGTAATATAATAATGTACAGAGCACCATGGGATTAATATAATAATGTACAGAGCACCATGGGATTAATATAATAATGTACAGCACCATGGGATTAATATAATAATGTACAGAGCACCATGGGATCAATATAATAATGTACAGCACCATGGGATTAATATAATAATGTACAGAGCACCATGGGATTAATATAATAATGTACAGCACCATGGGATTAATATAATAATGTACAGCACCATGGGATTAATATAATAATGTACAGAGCACCATGGGATTAATATAATAATGTACAGAGCACCATGGGATTAATATAATAATGTACAGAGCACCATGGAATTAATATAATAATGTACAGAGCACCATGGGATTAATATAATAATGTACAGCACCATGGGATTAATATAATAATGTACAGCACCATGGGATTAATATAATAATGTACAGCACCATGGGATTAATATAATAATGTACAGCACCATGGGATTAATATAATAATGTACAGCACCATGGGATTATATAATAATGTACAGCACCATGGGATTAATATAATAATGTACAGCACCATGGGATTAATATAATACTGTACAGAGCACCATAGGATTAATATAATAATGGACAGCATCAGCACAAGAGAATGGGGATCTACAGACTGAGAATATACACCCCATTTATGCCAATATCACTCAGTGCCCCCCACAGACTGACCAGTGTGTAGTAAATGTGCTGGAGGGACTGGATAGAAAAACTTTCTAGCGCTCACCACAGTGTCAGAAAAGAGAATTCACTCTGTCTGATCGGGAATGTCTCATGGGCATCCAGTCTTCTCGACAAGGACCTGTAGACTGCTGTAAGGCTTGGTTAGCTCTGAGGTCTCAAGGAGAGCCTCCATATATAATAATTGGGAGCTGCCATACCCCAAGGGACTTGTAACAGGGGATCACCAAATCTAGCTCTCCTCCCTGCCAGTGTCATAGGCAAGAACAAGGTGCAGGTGGGAAACAGAAAAATTTATGAAGGTAAATCAATTTTAATGAGGTTAATCTTGCCATAGAGAGAGGGGAAGGGGCCACCGTGACCTCAGGCCCTCTCAGTAGAAGTCATCAGTGTTTGATACTTCAGTAAATCGAGAGACACCTGAACCCCTCAGGGGTTCGCAGGGGTGCGGTGAGGTCAAATACACCAGTCACTTCAGAGACCAGGGACTTCAGGCAGGGTCACATCTGCGTCGGAGTCTCCATTGTAAATGATTTTCTTGTCTATTCCTCCACATCCTGACAGCGAGTAGACAACAATATAGACTGACTGCTTTACTATATACAGAACTGAACTATAACTACAAGGTAGTCCTGTAATATGGGAATATACGGCATTCACCAGGCTGCAGTAACCAGATCTGAACACGTGGTGGCAGCAGACATACACTAATCTGAGCTCTGCTCCTGTACACAGGCATTAGGATGTGACCACATAGGGGACTAGGAAGATACATGGGATTGTTCATGTACTAGCTATGTGGTATATACCTATATCTGTTCAGTATCACATACCGTATACAGCACTATATACTTCCATATACCCCTATACTAGCAGGCTCTCTGCTGCAGGTCTTTGGCTCGCTGCCCAGTCTGCTCTCATCCATCACATGCGGCTTCTCTCCTAATATCTCGGCTCCTATAATAAGATACCGTCATCTGGATCCCTAAATTCAGGACCTCTGCGCCTGTCTGCAGGAATATGAATTCTTATAATGTCCCCAAGGTGGAATATAGACTGTATAGGACTGTACTATACATACTGCAGTCAAACCTCATACCCCTTAGGCCCCCATGACCCTGTGGTTTTAGTAGGGATTGACGGATGAATACTAATCTATCCTACCTCTGGGAGGCGCCATTGTCATGAGAGTTGTGCACTTTACCTTTAATGTTATGGCTGCTTGCTGTCCTCTATATAACAGGGGGTAGGACGTGTAACACAGATGATGTATCCCAGTGATGGTCTATACAGATGGAGGCCACGGCTTGACCCTACAGACCTGGCCCCTGACTAACGGGTTACTCACCACCATTGAACTATTGTAGACCACATCCCAGCAGCAGAGGGGTTAACCCGCACATATGGCCGACTGGCTGGTTGTGGTGTCAGATGAGTCTGTAACTGAATACGAGTCCAGCTGTTCCATACATCCCACCTGTTCTTACAGGGAACTCCGACACAGAACGTCGTGTACACGAGCAGCCGGCAACCTACACAGCGGGTAATGGATATCACAGGTAAAAGCGAGGGGGGCAGAGAGAGGGCCTGACCGCACAGACAGCACAGACCCCGGCCCTGCAACCCCTACTTGTATAAAGCTGGCCGAACATGATCTAAAGTCTGCCATAGGCCGGCCGCAAACAGCTGCTCATGGCAAATACATGGAGTGGCCATCTCTGCCAATGAAAATTGCATGTGTATGGCCGGCTTAAGTGTGACAACCATCGAGTGCACGCTAATAACGGCCGAGTGCACACTATATCTGGCACAGCAGTGAGCGCCACACAAGGTTGGGTGCAGACCGAAATTCTGTGTGCCCTGTAAGGTCCATTTGTCTCCTCTGACCTACCTTTGCTCCCTCAAAACACAAGGTCCTGCAAGGACTTCCTAGGACCCCATTACCGTACCCTGCGGGGAGATATTGCGTTAAACTCCAGTGATGTCTAAACCGGGCCGTGCTACACTCTCAGTATACTGTATGTTAGGAGGTTAGCGTTACCCCTCTTGCACACGTGTATTATTTCAGGGTGCTGTGTTGGTTTTCCCCAGACCGCCCACTGACCCATTTACTTCTATAGGTTCAGAGAAGGACGAGAGTCCGCGCCGCAAAACTCAGAGCATGTCCTAGTCTGCTCAGTGTTTGCACATAGAAGCCTAAGGAAGACTGAAAGCAACAGTCTAATATCAGCGCCGCTGAGCGACACTCCGCAGAGAATCCAGAGATTTCATACAAGAACACACGAGGAATAGAAATGTAAAAACATATGCTAATCTCCATCAGCGCAGCCGCTATCGCCGTCCATTACCCGCAGCTCGGCAGGATTAAACACCAGTCTGATGACAAATTCTCTTTAAAGCCAAAAAACTTTCCTTGAGTAAATTATTTAAAGGAAAGAATGAAAGACGCGCTGGGAGGCGGTATATGTGCGGCGGGTGCAGAGAGGGGCGGGTGTCTATCAGGCACCCCGTAATCCTCTAAGAAAGAAGCCTTGTGTAGTAGACGTTACCGGGCACCAAATCTGTCATTACATTATCCCCGTCTTCTGATACGTATCGCCGTGTGTATATAGAATATGTTACCTCTCCCCATACAGATGATACGTATCGCCGTGTGTATATAGAATATGTTACCTCTCCCCATCTTCTGATACGTATCGCCGTGTGTATATAGAATATGTTACCTCTCCCCGTCTTCTGATACGTATCGCCGTGTGTATATAGAATATGTTACCTCTCCCCATACAGATGATACGTATCGCCGTGTGTATATAGAATATGTTACCTCTCCCCGTCTTCTGATACGTATCGCCACGTGTATATAGAATATGTTACCTCTCCCCATACAGATGATACGTATCGCCACGTGTATATAGAATATGTTACCTCTCCCCATACAGATGATACGTATCGCCGTGTGTATATAGAATATGTTACCTCTCCCCATCTTCTGATACGTATCGCCGTGTGTATATAGAATATGTTACCTCTCCCCGTCTTCTGATACGTATCGCCGTGTGTATATAGAATATGTTACCTCTCCCCATACAGATGATACGTATCGCCGTGTGTATATAGAATATGTTACCTCTCCCCGTCTTCTGATACGTATCGCCACGTGTATATAGAATATGTTACCTCTCCCCATACAGATGATACGTATCGCCACGTGTATATAGAATATGTTACCTCTCCCCATACAGATGATACGTATCGCCATGTGTATATAGAATATGTTACCTCTCCCCATACAGATGATACGTATCGCCACGTGTATATAGAATATGTTACCTCTCCCCATACAGATGATACGTATCGCCACGTGTATATAGAATATGTTACCTCTCCCCGTCTTCTGATACGTATCGCCATGTGTATATAGAATATGTTACCTCTCCCCATACAGATGATACGTATCGCCATGTGTATATAGAATATGTTACCTCTCCCCATACAGATGATACGTATCGCCACGTGTATATAGAATATGTTACCTCTCCTCATACAGATGATACGTATCGCCACGTGTATATAGAATATGTTACCTCTCCCCGTCTTATGATACGTATCGCCACGTGTATATAGAATATGTTACCTCTCCCCATACAGATGATACGTATCGCCACGTGTATATAGAATATGTTACCTCTCCCCATACAGATGATACGTATCGCCGTGTGTATATAGAATATGTTACCTCTCCCCATCTTCTGATACGTATCGCCGTGTGTATATAGAATATGTTACCTCTCCCCATACAGATGATACGTATCGCCGTGTGTATATAGAATATGTTACCTCTCCCCGTCTTCTGATACGTATCGCCACGTGTATATAGAATATGTTACCTCTCCCCATACAGATGATACGTATCGCCACGTGTATATAGAATATGTTACCTCTCCCCATACAGATGATACGTATCGCCGTGTGTATATAGAATATGTTACCTCTCCCCATCTTCTGATACGTATCGCCGTGTGTATATAGAATATGTTACCTCTCCCCGTCTTCTGATACGTATCGCCGTGTGTATATAGAATATGTTACCTCTCCCCATACAGATGATACGTATCGCCGTGTGTATATAGAATATGTTACCTCTCCCCGTCTTCTGATACGTATCGCCACGTGTATATAGAATATGTTACCTCTCCCCATACAGATGATACGTATCGCCACGTGTATATAGAATATGTTACCTCTCCCCATACAGATGATACGTATCGCCATGTGTATATAGAATATGTTACCTCTCCCCATACAGATGATACGTATCGCCACGTGTATATAGAATATGTTACCTCTCCCCATACAGATGATACGTATCGCCACGTGTATATAGAATATGTTACCTCTCCCCGTCTTCTGATACGTATCGCCATGTGTATATAGAATATGTTACCTCTCCCCATACAGATGATACGTATCGCCATGTGTATATAGAATATGTTACCTCTCCCCATACAGATGATACGTATCGCCACGTGTATATAGAATATGTTACCTCTCCTCATACAGATGATACGTATCGCCACGTGTATATAGAATATGTTACCTCTCCCCGTCTTATGATACGTATCGCCACGTGTATATAGAATATGTTACCTCTCCCCATACAGATGATACGTATCGCCACGTGTATATAGAATATGTTACCTCTCCCCGTCTTCTGATACATATCGCCACGTGTATATAGAATATGTTACCTCTCCCCATACAGATGATACGTATCGCCATGTGTATATAGAATATGTTACCTCTCCCCATACAGATGATACGTATCGCCATGTGTATATAGAATATGTTACCTCTCCCCATACAGATGATACGTATCGCCACGTGTATATAGAATATGTTACCTCTCCCCATACAGATGATACGTATCGCCATGTGTATATAGAATATGTTACCTCTCCCCATACAGATGATACGTATCGCCACGTGTATATAGAATATGTTACCTCTCCCCATACAGATGATACGTATCGCCACGTGTATATAGAATATGTTACCTCTCCCCGTCTTCTGATACGTATCGCCGTGTGTATATAGAATATGTTACCTCTCCCCGTCTTCTGATACATATCGCCACGTGTATATAGAATATGTTACCTCTCCCCATACAGATGATACGTATCGCCGTGTGTATATAGAATATGTTACCTCTCCCCGTCTTCTGATACGTATCGCCACGTGTATATAGAATATGTTACCTCTCCCCGTCTTCTGATACGTATCACCATGTGTATATAGAATATGTTACCTCTCCCCATACAGATGATACGTATCGCCACGTGTATATAGAATATGTTACCTCTCCCCATACAGATGATACGTATCGCCGTGTGTATAAAGAATATGTTACCTCTCCCCGTCTTCTGATACATATCGCCACGTGTATATAGAATATGTTACCTCTCCCCATACAGATGATACGTATCGCCATGTGTCTATAGAATATGTTACCTCTCCCCGTCTTCTGATACGTATCACCACGTGTATATAGAATATGTTACCTCTCCCCGTCTTCTGATACGTATCGCCACGTGTATATAGAATATGTTACCTCTCCCCATACAGATGATACGTATCGCCACGTGTATATAGAATATGTTACCTCTCCCCGTCTTCTGATACATATCGCCACGTGTATATAGAATATGTTACCTCTCCCCATACAGATGATACGTATCGCCATGTGTATATAGAATATGTTACCTCTCCCCATACAGATGATACGTATCGCCACGTGTATATAGAATATGTTACCTCTCCCCGTCTTCTGATACGTATCGCCACGTGTATATAGAATATGTTACCTCTCCCCATACAGATGATACGTATCGCCATGTGTATATAGAATATGTTACCTCTCCCCATACAGATGATACGTATCGCCACGTGTATATAGAATATGTTACCTCTCCCCGTCTTCTGATACGTATCACCATGTGTATATAGAATATGTTACCTCTCCCCATACAGATGATACGTATCGCCACGTGTATATAGAATATGTTACCTCTCCCCATACAGATGATACGTATCGCCACGTGTATATAGAATATGTTACCTCTCCCCATACAGATGATACGTATCGCCATGTGTCTATAGAATATGTTACCTCTCCCCGTCTTCTGATACGTATCACCACGTGTATATAGAATATGTTACCTCTCCCCGTCTTCTGATACGTATCGCCACGTGTATATAGAATATGTTACCTCTCCCCATACAGATGATACGTATCGCCACGTGTATATAGAATATGTTACCTCTCCCCGTCTTCTGATACATATCGCCACGTGTATATAGAATATGTTACCTCTCCCCATACAGATGATACGTATCGCCATGTGTATATAGAATATGTTACCTCTCCCCATACAGATGATACGTATCGCCACGTGTATATAGAATATGTTACCTCTCCCCGTCTTCTGATACGTATCGCCACGTGTATATAGAATATGTTACCTCTCCCCATACAGATGATACGTATCGCCATGTGTATATAGAATATGTTGCCTCTCCCCATACAGATGATACGTATCGCCACGTGTATATAGAATATGTTACCTCTCCCTGTCTTCTGATACATATCGCCACGTGTATATAGAATATGTTACCTCTCCCCATACAGATGATACGTATCGCCACGTGTATATAGAATATGTTACTTCTCCCCATCTTCTGATACGTATCGCCATGTGTATATAGAATATGTTACTTCTCCCCATCTTCTGATACGTATCGCCATGTGTATATAGAATATGTTACCTCTCCCCATACAGATGATACGTATCGCCACGTGTATATAGAATATGTTACCTCTCCCCATACAGATGATACGTATCGCCACGTGTATATAGAATATGTTACCTCTCCCCATACAGATGATACATATCGCCACGTGTATATAGAATAGGTTACCTCTCCCCATACAGATGATACGTATCGCCACGTGTATATAGAATATGTTACCTCTCCCCGTCTTCTGATACGTATCGCCACGTGTATATAGAATATGTTACCTCTCCCCATACAGATGATACGTATCGCCATGTGTATATAGAATATGTTACCTCTCCCCGTCTTCTGATACGTATCGCCACGTGTATATAGACAATGTTACCTCTCCCCGTCTTCTGATACGTATCGCCACGTGTATATAGAATATGTTACCTCTCCCCATACAAATGATACGTATCGCCACGTGTATATAGAATATGTTACCTCTCCCCGTCTTCTGATACATATCGCCACGTGTATATAGAATATGTTACCTCTCCCCGTCTTCTGATACGTATCGCCACGTGTATATAGAATATGTTACCTCTCCCCATACAGATGATACGTATCGCCACGTGTATATAGAATATGTTACCTCTCCCCATACAGATGATACGTATTGCCACGTGTATATAGAATATGTTACCTCTCCCCGTCTTCTGATACGTATCGCCACGTGTATATAGAATATGTTACCTCTCCCAGTCTTCTGATACGTATCGCCACGTGTATATAGAATATGTTACCTCTCCCCGTCTTCTGATACGTATCGCCACGTGTATATAGACAATGTTACCTCTCCCCGTCTTCTGATACGTATCACCATGTGTATATAGAATATGTTACCTCTCCCCATACAGATGATACGTATCGCCACGTGTATATAGAATATGTTACCTCTCCCCGTCTTCTGATACGTATCGCCATGTGTATATAGAATATGTTACCTCTCCCCATACAGATGATACGTATCGCCACGTGTATATAGAATATGTTACTTCTCCCCGTCTTCTGATACGTATCGCCACGTGTATATAGAATATGTTACCTCTCCCCATACAGATGATACGTATCGCCACGTGTATATAGAATATGTTACTTCTCCCCGTCTTCTGATACGTATTGCCATGTGTCTATAGAATATGTTACCTCTCCCCGTCTTCTGATACGTATCGCCATGTGTATATAGAATATGTTACCTCTCCCCATACAGATGATACGTATCGCCATGTGTATATAGAATATGTTACCTCTCCCCATACAGATGATACGTATCGCCACGTGTATATAGAATATGTTACCTCTCCCCGTCTTCTGATACATATCGTCATGTGTATATAGAATATGTTACCTCTCCCCATACAGATGATACGTATCGCCATGTGTATATAGAATATGTTACCTCTCCCCGTCTTCTGATACATATCGCCACGTGTATATAGAATATGTTACCTCTCCCCATACAGATGATACGTATCGCCACGTGTATATAGAATATGTTACTTCTCCCCGTCTTCTGATACGTATTGCCATGTGTCTATAGAATATGTTACCTCTCCCCGTCTTCTGATACGTATCGCCATGTGTATATAGAATATGTTACCTCTCCCCATACAGATGATACGTATCGCCATGTGTATATAGAATATGTTACCTCTCCCCATACAGATGATACGTATCGCCACGTGTATATAGAATATGTTACCTCTCCCCGTCTTCTGATACATATCGTCATGTGTATATAGAATATGTTACCTCTCCCCATACAGATGATACGTATCGCCATGTGTATATAGAATATGTTACCTCTCCCCGTCTTCTGATACGTATCGCCACGTGTATATAGAATATGTTACCTCTCCCCATACAGATGATACGTATCGCCATGTGTATATAGAATATGTTACCTCTCCCCGTCTTCTGATACGTATTGCCATGTGTCTATAGAATATGTTACCTCTCCCCGTCTTCTGATACGTATCGCCATGTGTATATAGAATATGTTACCTCTCCCCATACAGATGATACGTATCGCCACGTGTATATAGAATATGTTACCTCTCCCCATACAGATGATACGTATCGCCACGTGTATATAGAATATGTTACCTCTCCCCGTCTTCTGATACGTATCGCCACGTGTATATAGAATATGTTACCTCTCCCCATACAGATGATACGTATCGCCATGTGTATATAGAATATGTTACCTCTCCCCGTCTTCTGATACGTATCGCCACGTGTATATAGAATATGTTACCTCTCCCCGTCTTCTGATACGTATCGCCATGTGTATATAGAATATGTTACCTCTCCCAGTCTTCTGATACGTATCGCCACGTGTATATAGAATATGTTACCTCTCCCCATACAGATGATACGTATCGCCACGTGTATATAGAATATGTTACCTCTCCCCATACAGATGATACGTATCACCACGTGTATATAGAATATGTTACCTCTCCCCATACAGATGATACGTATCGCCACGTGTATATAGAATATGTTACCTCTCCCCGTCTTCTGATACGTATCGCCATGTGTATATAGAATATGTTACCTCTCCCCATACAGATGATACGTATCGCCACGTGTATATAGAATATGTTACCTCTCCCCATACAGATGATACGTATCGCCACGTGTATATAGAATATGTTACCTCTCCCCGTCTTCTGATACGTATCGCCACGTGTATATAGAATATGTTACCTCTCCCCGTCTTCTGATACGTATCGCCATGTGTATATAGAATATGTTACCTCTCCCAGTCTTCTGATACGTATCGCCACGTGTATATAGAATATGTTACCTCTCCCCATACAGATGATACGTATCGCCACGTGTATATAGAATATGTTACCTCTCCCAGTCTTCTGATACGTATCGCCACGTGTATATAGAATATGTTACCTCTCCCCATACAGATGATACGTATCGCCACGTGTATATAGAATATGTTACCTCTCCCCGTCTTCTGATACATATCGTCATGTGTATAGAGACAATGTTACCTCTCCCCATACAGATGATACATATCGCTACGTGTATATAGACAATGTTACCTTGCGCTCTCGAATGTTGCTGACGCGGTTTTCCCAATGGCGCCAAATCCTACTCCGACTGCCAGGCCCTCTAAGAGAGAGAACGAAAAAAGAAAAATGCTGATTGACCAAAAGGAAACGTTTCTATATTCTCACCACAATTCACTGTCATAATTTGTATGGGTGTTACTATAGGGGGCTGAACATACTGCTATACCTGTGTAGGCTGTATACTCATGTCATGTATACCCATACAGACAAACGCACCCATACACATGCCCCTGTATGATCACAAGCCTGTGTATACAGCAGTGAGCTCAAAGCAAAACGCTGATCCAGACCTATTACTGATGTGGCCCGGACAGAGTGCATGTATAGAGGCCCGGGCTGCACCCAGATGTCACCCACATGGGTGCCGCTCTATCATGCACATGGTGGTATATAAGGAGACATTACCACTTGTGCTTTGGGGTTTCTTGCAACATCATAACTGCAGTAAAAAGGAATTAAGACACCTCGGGGGAAGCGGTACGACACGAGGACGGCGACATAAGGTGCCTCATACTACACAGACCTTCACGGCAATGACTCAGAAGCCAACCCATGAAGCAAAGGTTACCCTGACATTTCCCGTGCAATTACCCTACACACATTAAAGACATTTAATTAGTAAGGAATGGACGCCGGCGGAGCCATTAACATCACAAACATCGCAGGGCCTGACACTGGCTTGTCACTCCGGCCTAGTAATAGTGTCAGGGTGACATAAAATGCTCCGGTGGATAAAGCTAGAGAAAGCCCGGGAACCTGCTGAGGCCAAGATGGTGTCCAGAGGACGGACTGAGAGGGGCCGACTGTGCCAACCCCAATCAAATGTCATAACGGGGGGCCATGCAGCTGCAATGCCATGCCTAGGAGTGTCTATAGCAATGCAGTGGAAGGGTGTAAGAGAATTGGGTGTTGAATGTACGTTCAGCAGAGCCCAGCATGCATGTGTATGGAGGTATCGGGGAATTAGCTGACGGGTATCTAATATGTCCATGGTCAGTAGGGTTAATGCCGCCTCCCCCTGCACGTCTGTCTTATAGTGTGTAGTCAATGACCCCGTACAGGTCAGCTCTGCTACATCTCCTGCAGCACTACGTCCTCCTCCCAGGTCTGTGCACTCTTTGCAGGTACAATGTCTATTTCGTTCGTTGACCATCACATCCATCTTCCCTTTTAGAGAGTGAAACCTTCGAGCTGTACCGCCTGTAATCACCTCCTCCTCCTCCTCCGGGTTCTGTCTCCATCTCCATCATCTTACATAACTAATAAGAATCCCCTAATAACGCCTTGGCCAGTATTCACCCCATTGCCTATATGCAGCGCTCCTCGGCCGCCCCCTGATTTTTCCTTCTTAGACGTCTGCACAGGCCGCGCTTGCTCTTTGTTTTGTTTTTTTGTTTTTACAGCTTTGCTGAAATGTTAATGGTGACAACACGAAGACAGAGCGGCGGCAGCGCTGACAAATTTCCTGCCCCTGGGCAGCCGCTCGCATCATCACCTCCATTATGGGAACCAATAAGTCTCGTCAGCAAGACGGGGCTAAAGAATGCGAAACGTGGAGAAAATCTCAAGATGGATCAGGCCACGGAAGACAGGATAATGGAGGCTCATCCTGCAGAAGATAAATCTTATCTACTGCTCTCTCTTATGCCGTGGACAACAGAGTGCAGTTCAAAATACAGCCAGTGGATGGCAGCAGTGTAGACACATATACCAGATACATTTGTGAAACAATATCATAAAATCTTGTTGTCTTGAAAAGCTAATCATCTTGTCACAAATATATCCCAGCCAAGAGGGAAGATGAGGACACGTTTATCTCCAGTGCTGCACAGAGTGAACAGCATCTTAATAATTCCATATCACACATTATATATAGTCCAAGGGTGACCCAGGTCTGCAGCCACAGGATCTTCTATTTGCTCACCTTAAGTGTCGTCCCTGCCTCCTGCATCTGATGCTAAAACAGGCACCAAGTGCAGAGAGGATTGTGTGAGACGGAAACACATCACAGAAACATGAGACGGACTGAGACTGTGTGACCTGCTCCTATAAAGACACTCCGTGTATTGTCTGCGAAAGACGGAGGAAACACATCTGTTGTGTCTTTACACCCGAATAATAGGAATCTTATTTACTCTGCACCTTACTAGGGAGGCAAGAAGGGGAGGAAATACAGGCCCCAAATACAGGATATAACTCAGGATCAGTACTGTAATGTATGTACACAGTGACTGTGCCAGCAGAATAGTGAGCGCAGCTTTGGGGTATAATACAGGATAAGTAATGTAATGTATGTACACAGTGACTGCACCAGCAGAATAGTGAGCGCAGCTCTGGAGTATAATACAGGATAAGTAATGTAATGTATGTACACAGTGACTGTACCAGCAGAATAGTGAGCGCAGCTCTGGAGTATAATACAGGATAAGTAATGTAATGTATGTACACAGTGACTGCACCAGCAGAATAGTGAGCGCAGCTCTGGAGTATAATACAGGATAAGTAATGTAATGTATGTACACAGTGACTGCACCAGCAGAATAGTGAGCGCAGCTCTGGAGTATAATACAGGATAAGCAATGTAATGTATGTACACAGTGACTGTACCAGCAGAATAGTGAGCGCAGCTCTGGAGTATAATACAGGATAAGTAATGTAATGTATGTACACAGTGACTGCACCAGCAGAATAGTGAGTGCAGCTCTGGAGTATAATACAGGATAAGTAATGTAATGTATGTGCACAGTGACTGTACCAGCAGAATAGTGAGCGCAGCTCTGGAGTATAATACAGGATAAGTAATGTCATGTATGTACACAGTGACTGTACCAGCAGAATAGTGAGCGCAGCTCTGGAGTATAATACAGGATAAGTAATGTATATATGTACACAGTGACTGTACCAGCAGAATAGTGAGCGCAGCTCTGGAGTATAATACAGGATAAGTAATGTAATGTATGTACACAGTGACTGTATCAGCAGAATAGTGAGTCCAGCTCTGGAGTATAATACAGGATAAGTAATGTAATGTATGTACACAGTGACTGTACCAGCAGAATAGTGAGCGCAGCTCTGGAGTATAAT
This sequence comes from Leptodactylus fuscus, assembly GCF_031893055.1. Lineage (NCBI taxonomy): Eukaryota > Metazoa > Chordata > Amphibia > Anura > Leptodactylidae > Leptodactylus > Leptodactylus fuscus. Next base: position 946,109 of record NC_134270.1, on the reverse strand, counting down.
ACAGGATAAGTAATGTAATGTATGTACACAGTGACTGCACCAGCAGAATAGTGAGCGCAGCTCTGGAGTATAATACAGGATAAGTAATGTAATGTATGTACACAGTGACTGCACCAGCAGAATAGTGAGCGCAGCTCCGGAGTATAATACAGGATAAGTAATGTAATGTATGTACACAGTGACTGTACCAGCAGAATAGTGAGCGCAGCTCTGGAGTATAATACAGGATAAGTAATGTAATGTATGTACACAGTGACTGCACCAGCAGAATAGTGAGCGCAGCTCTGGAGTATAATACAGGATAAGTAATGTAATGTATGTACACAGTGACTGTACCAGCAGAATAGTGAGCGCAGCTCTGGAGTATAATACAGGATAAGTAATGTAATGTATGTACACAGTGACTGCACCAGCAGAATAAGGAATGCAGCTCTGGAGTATAATACAGGATAAGTAGTGTAATGTATGTACACAGTGACTGTACCAGCAGAATAAGGAGTGCAGCTCTGGAGTATAATACAGGATAAGTAGTGTAATGTATGTACACAGTGACTGTACCAGCAGAATAGTGAGTGCAGCTCTGGAGTCATTGATGATGGGTTTCCAATACCTGCAGTCATTGCGGATGGTTCTCTTGATGAGTAGGATCAGTGTGGGTGAGGGTTACCCATGTACGGCCTCTTCACAAGGGGTAGCCCCTTGAATCTCTTTGTTATGTCAATTTCCACAGAGATCAATGTGGAGGGGTCTTTAAACCTATTCCTTAGAGCCTTCACAAATACTGCAGATGTGAGCGCTCGGCATATTCACTGATATAATTAGCACACCCATCAAACTCAATTAAGATGATTTCTGCAGATGCTGCAGCTTTGATGAGTTGATATAGATTGAAATCTTGACTGTGGGGTCATCTGGTCAAACACAAACTGTAACTGATGAGACATAAACTCCCCCCGGTCCTGGTTACTGTAAGTCTTAACATCATTGACTGACCACTCATTCTGACAATGTGATGACCCAAAATGGTCCTGGCTAGGGTGCCTACAAAGATGTACCTGCATTCTGTTTCTACTGTGCATAACCTTGCCTTGTGTCCTGACCTTTTCCCAGCCTGCTGTGTCCATTCCACTGACTGTCATTGACCTCAGCTCGTTACCTGACCTTGTCCTATCTGTGGCCTATATCTTGAAATACATACCTGGTATTGACCCAGGTCTGTTCCTGACCACTGAGCCTGTGCTGCTAGCCCTGACCTTCTGCCTGTTTATCACTCTGCACAGACTCTGCCTGCCCTGACCTTCTGCCTGTTTCATCACTCTGCACAGACTCTGCCTGCCCTGACCTTCTGCCTGTTTATCACTCTGCACAGACTCTGCCTGCCCTGACCTTCTGCCTGTTTCATCACTCTGCACAGACTCTGCCGGCCCTGACCTTCTGCCTGTTTCATCACTCTGCACAAACTCTGGCAGCCCTGACCTTCTGCCTGTTTCATCACTCTGCACAGACTCTGCCGGCCCTGACCTTCTGCCTGTTTCATCACTCTGCACAAACTCTGGCAGCCCTGACCTTCTGCCTGTTTCATCACTCTGCACAGACTCTTCCAGCCCTGACCTTCTGCCTGTTTCATCACTCTGCACAGACTCTGCCTGCCCTGACCTTCTGCCTGTTTCATCACTCTGCACAGACTCTTCCAGCCCTGACCTTCTGCCTGTTTCATCACTTTGCACAGACTCTGCCTGCCCTGACCTTGCTCAGCATTCACACTTTTCTTCAGCCTGACCTCTTGGTGCTCGATAGCTGTTAACACCTTCACTCCATGAAGTAGTGGCTTGGTGGTCTTCATGCAGTGAAGTCCAGATTTCATGCATGGGTAAAGGGTGAATACAAGGACGTTTACTTAGACAACACCCTTAAGAGTAGCCCAAACTGGTTTGTTGACACAATGGGTCCACAACCCTCTGTGCCAGGCTGCCCCCAGTGATCCTTTAATACCAATGCCAATAGGAGCCATCTGCTGTTCTTTATCCATTTGGACTATGACAACCTTGGACCTGCGGCCCACGTTTCTGGCCGCCACATGTCTCACATTCATAGCATTCAGACTACTAGATTATATTATATTATATTATATGAGGGTCTGATCTGAAGTTTGGGGTCACAGAAGTCACTTGCAGGCATCTTAGTGCACACATCTTACTGCACACAAGGCGGGGAGGTGCAACGGGCGACTATTATGACTTACCGTCTCTGGCACCATTGTGCTTATCAGTACGGTGCAGGAACAATTTGTCATTTAAGAGCTGACGGAGAGCCGCAGACTTCTCATAGGGAAAGCCTGATAAGAGTCGCAGGGATCAGAACGCGTCGGCGCTGCAGCACATGAAAGGATTTCTTTTCCTTAAAGTAGAACTTTCATGGTGGAGAAATTAAGTGATGCTCCTGATTTCACAAGGGAAAAAAACACAATGCTTCCTATTTACTCATATAGGAAAAAAAATGAATTTTACATACATCCTAAAGGGGTTATCCAGGGCCCAGCAAGTGAATGAGGGTGAGGCCGCAGTTCCTGGAGCCACCACTATAGCGTAGATAGAAAGTTGTATACAGTGTACAGAGCTCCATACACTGTAGTGTTGTGCCTGGAACTGTAGCCCCACTCCCATTCACCTAAATGGGATCAGAGCTGGACCTTGCTGTATATCTGGTATACAGCCGCCATTACACGTAACAACCGATTGTCGTGGGATCCGGGTATCAGACTGTGACTGATCTAATATTGCTGATCTATTCTGTGGGTAAGTCATCAGTATCCAATTTTAATAGGTCCTGGAGACCCCTTTAATAGATGGGGATCCTCTAGTCAATCCCATCAATATTTGGTGTGACCTTTGCCCTTTGCCTTCCATCACTTCTTGTAGAAAGTATTTGGCCGAATTGGGAAGGAAGGTTGTTCCCATCACCATCTTGATCTTCTGTGGATGTTGCTTGCTCCAATCCGTCTGTCTCTTCATGTCATCCTGGACAGACTGGATGATGATAAAGGTCCTGGCAATATCTGTGGGGGCCGGATCATCATTTCCAGGACTCTTCCTCCAAAGGGCATAGGTCACACCCAATACTGATTTGGTCTAAGGGGAAGAGGAGGTCCAGCCAGTAAGTATTCGGATTCCTAACAAGTCAAAGTTATCTGCTGCCAGCCCTTGGGCCAGACAGGATGACACCATTGAACTGCCCGTTTATTGATTTCTCCACCATGTTCACGCACTTTTAGCAGCTGAAGAACTTCAATGACTTCACTTCAATGTAAGTTTTTTATAAAACACACAAAGGCAGAATAAAATGCTGACATTCGCATCTGTTTAGGCAGAGCTGAGACTTGTACGTGACTCCGGACCTGCCCGACTCCTTGTATTTGTCCTCATTACTCCAGAAAGTTTATGGAAGAAATAAGAGCTGAAAGGTTTTACGGAGAGATAAAAGTAGGAACGGTGGGTGTAAATGCCTCTCAGTGCGCCCGGGCGGCCTGGCTACCGGCCCACATGGATGTGATTTACGGCTACGGCTTGTTTGTGCGCTGTGATGTCTCCAGATGAATTGTATTTTTAACATATCACCTTAAAGTTTATGAAGCCTCTTGGAGAGCCCGGAGTCAGGCAGCAGCCGGACCACATCCATTCATTCATATTTAGCAGTAATTCTTGTTTTGCAGAACGCTCACGCATTTTTAGGCATGTCACATGCTGACTTACACGACATCCATCATCACCTGGTCTGCACATGGCCTGTCCCTGACTCCTGAGCATTGGCAGGAAGTTTCCCAGCTGGTTTTCTCTCCGGGCACAAGGAGTTTTGAGACTGTCACATCTTATAAGGAGACGGGGTGTAGGATCTGCTGACCTGCGCTTCTCCGAGAGACTTTTATGCCTCATCCCAAAGACAAAGCAGTCCTGAAGACAAGCGGAGCAGCGGCAAAAAAACAGTCAAAGGGCTGAGTGACCCCTCTGCTCCGCTCCGGAGGAACCTACCTCTAGGGTAGTATCGTGTCCTTACCACAGAGGGTACGGCAGAAGGAGGGGGTGAGAATAAAGTACAAACGTGATGTAGTTAAATCTTACGGCCCCCTACGTTGTGCCCCAATGCTATTCGGAGCTCTGCGCTATAATCTAGCAGTGACACGTGTTGGCTGTATGTTTCTACCACCCACCCCGCATGGAAATGAATGAGTACTAGACGCACTTTTGTGATCCCTCTTCCCTTCCATTACTCTCTATTGTTTGGGTAAGTATTGAGGAATATGTTAGAATTCAGCAGCACTTGTGCTAAAACGATATTATTCATGGCACAATATACAAGAGGAACAGATCGCAATCCGACAAACTTCACTGCGAAACAATCGGCATTATTTACAGCTTTTAGAGTCGCTCTCCTCACCGGAGACAAGAGAAGTAAAATTGTAATGAGGCGGCAGACGCTTCTGATCTGTCATCTCTCGTAAAGAAAATAACCTTCATGTAGAGCGAAGACTGAATGGTAGGGAGGAGAGTGCTGGTTGTAAAAGAAGAGTCTGCACAGAAGACGGAGATAGGCGGATCTAGAGAGAGGTCTATGGTGCCAGGGATTGATCCATCCATCCATCCATCCATCCATCCAAGAAGAGTCTGCACAGAAGACGGAGATAGGCGGATCTAGAGAGAGGTCTATGGTGCCAGGGATTGATCCATCCATCCATCCATCCATCCATCCATCCATCCAAGAAGAGTATGCACAGAAGACGGAGATAGCCAGATCTAGAAAGAGTTCTATGGCGCCAGGGATCGATCCATTCATCCATCGAAGAAGATTATGCACAGAAGACAGAGATAGCTGGATCTAGAGAGAGGTGTACAATGCCAGGGATCAATCCATCCATCGAAGAAGAGCATGCACAGAAGACGGAGATAGCTGGATCTAGAGAGAGGTCTATGGCGCCAGGGATCGATCCATCGATCCATCCATCCATCGAAGAAGAGTATGCACAGAAGACGGAGATAGCCGGATCTAGAGAAAGGACTACGCAGCTAGGGATCGATCCATCCATCCATCCAAGAAGAGTATGCACAGAAGACGGAGATAGCCAGATCTAGAGAAAGGTCTATGGCGCCAGGGATCGATCCATCAATCGAAGAAGAATATGCACAGAAGACGGAGATAGCCGGATCTAGAGGGAAGTCTACGGCGCCAGGGATTGATTGATCTATCCATCCATCCATCCAAGAAGAGTCTGCACAGAAGACGGAGATAGCCAGATCTAGAGAGAGGTGTACAACGCCAGGGATCAATCCATCCATCCTTCGAATAGAGTATGCACAGAAGATGGAGATAGCTGGATCTAGAGAGAGGTCTACGGCACCAGGGATCCATCCATCCATCCATCCATCCAAGAAGAGTATGCGCAGAAGATGGAGATAGCCGGATCTAGAGAGAGGTCTACGGTGCCAGGGAACGATCCATCGATCGAAGAAGATTATGCACAGAAGACAGAGATAGCCAGATCTAGAGAGAGGTCTACGGCACCAGGGATCCATCCATCCATCCATCCAAGAAGAGTATGCACAGAAGATGGAGATAGCTGGATCTAGAGAGAGGTCTACGGCGCCAGGGATCGATCCATCCATCGAAGAAGAGTATGCACAGAAGACGGAGATAGCCGGATCTAGAGAGAGGACTACGGTGCCAGGGATCGATCCATCCATCCATCGAAGAAGAGTATGCACAGAAAACGGAGATAGCCAGATCTAGAGAAAGGACTACGGAGCCAGGAATCGATCCATCCATGGATCCATCCATCCATCTAGAAAAACAAGTTCACCATGTAATTTGCCATATGTAAATGTGACACTTGGGTAACTTGTCTCTATTTCCTTTCTGCCCTTCATGACATTTAGTATGAGACACACTATATACGGTGACTTGTTAAGATTTCTTACACAGTGGCGGCACAGACATGGCGACGATGCCCGCAGGGTGTTTGTTCACCTGGGGCGCTCACAGGCTGGTTATTATTCTTCAGCTGAGCAAACTGACCCAGGAGCCTGGGGATACATCAGCCTTGTATGTGCAGATAAAATGCAGGAAGACGGGAACGGGGTGTCGCAACCAATTACAGATAAGACCCGATAAGATAACAAATGTTCTCTCCTGAGTCATAACCGGTACAGAGGATGTGATGCTGACACCGCCACTGACCAGCCTCATCTCCTTCTACAGAATAACCTGTTCATCTAAGCGCAAAGGTCAGTAACGGAGAACCTGACCATGTATAATCACTGTGGTACGAAGGGAAAGATCACCGTACTGAGTGCAACAATTGGCCAAAAACCAAAGGATGAGGAATATTTAGTGAAGCTCATTGTGTAGGATCTGGTCCTGTCTCCGATCCTCCCTTGATGTCGGCCATTCCCCATTTTCGATAACTATAAACGATTCCTGCTGAGGATAATAGTTTTTTTTTGTACTTTATTCGTGAATGTATTCACCATTTCTATAACCATAGACTCCAGCGATATAGTCAAAAATATCGAAGTCAAGTATCTGACTCCGTCAGTCTCACAGAAGGACTGAAGGAGTTTCTTCTCCTCTTCAGAACTTGTAAAATGAGTCCTTTGAAGGCGGTCACAATGGCTCCCCGTCTCGATTACCTCTCGTCTTCCAGCGCTCGCAGTGGGAGTCCATCATTCTCAAATCTCTTTTCAGGGATACAGATTTTACTCCTACAACCGGCTCACCGAATGTAATGCATAAAAAGTGCCAGGACTGTCTACGGGTGACAACTAAATTGCCATAAAATGACAAATATCGGCACTTTCGTTCTATTTCATTATCATCTTTCGTACACGGCAGACTTGTGGAGTCTAAAGTGGTAGAGCCGGCGAGATAGCCCGTACCATAGCCTAGGACTAGAGAGCGACTATCATTGATGTAGTCTTCTGTCAAGTCCATACGCATTATCTATCCTGACCTCTATGGGGCGGTCATGTTAGTGATCACCCAATTTTCTAGTTATTCACTGCTATTTACTCCCCGTACCAACTCCAACTCTTCACATCATTCAATAGCCGCCTCTCCAGTGATTCCTGCGCTGTTGGAATTTTTTTCTCTAGCCCTCACCATTCCTGAGCAATCCTTTCCATTAGTTTCAGCAGGATTAGTCTCTCTACTGTCAGGTGGGAGGTCCCTACACCAGCCTGGGACTGCCCACCTGACAATAGAGAGCATCATTGTCCTGAAACTAATACAAAGGATTGCTCTGGAATGGTGAGGGTTACAGACAAAAATCCAACTGCACCGGAATCCGTGGAGGGGCGGCTATTGAAGGATGCAAGGAGTTGGAGTTGGTGCAGGGGGTAAAAGATCCTCTTTAAGATTCAATACTAATGACTGTGATGTCACTGGTACAGAGAAAAGGCCGCAGCTGTCCTGCAGAAATTCTTCATGGCCCCTTACATTATAATGTCTCTTTAGTGACCCATCAAACATTAACCTTCCCCCCCAGTACTCCCTTAGACATTAATCTGCCCTGCCCCATGGATCCCACGGTATACAGTTCTCCTCCAGTTGCTCCCACAGTATACAGTCCTCCTCCAGCTGCCCCTACAGTATACGGTACCCCTCCAGTTGACCACACAGTATAATGTCCTCCTCCAGTTGCCTCAACAGTATACAGTCCCCCTCCAGTATACCGTCCTCCTCCAGCTGCGCCTACAGTATACGGTGCCCCTCCAGTTGACCACACAGTATAATGTCCTCCTCTAGTTGCCCCAACAGTATACAGTCCCCCTCCAGTATACTGTCCTCCTCCAGTTGGCCCAACAGTATACAGTCCTCCTCCAGTTGCTCCCACAGTATACAGTCCTCCTCCAGCTGTGCCTACAATATACGGTGCCCCACCAGTTGACCACACAGTACAATGTCCTCCTCCAGTTGCCCCAACAGTAGACAGTCCCCCTTCAGTATACTGTCCTCTTCCAGTTGGCCCAACAGTATACAGTCCCCCTCCAGTATACAGTCCTCTTCCAGTTGCTCCTACACTATACAGTCCTCTTCCAGTTGTCCCCACAGTATACAGTCCCCCTCCAGTATACTGTCCTCCTCCAGTTGGTCCAACAGTATACAGTCCCCCTCCAGTATACAGTCCTCTTCCAGTTGCTCCTACACTATACAGTCCTCTTCCAGTTGTCCCCACAGTATACAGTCCCCCTCCAGTATACTGTCCTCCTCCAGTTGGCCCAACAGTATACAGTCCCCCTCCAGTTGCTCCTACACTATACAGTCCTCTTCCAGTTGTCCCCGTAGTATACAGTCCACCTCCAGTTACCCCCACAGTATATATATTGCCCCCTCCTGATCACTTGCCCCTGTTCTCAGGGAGCAACAGGCATGATGTAAGAGACATCACCACATCACACTTACTGCTCCCAAGAGCTGAGATGAACGGATGGCTTCTGCTTCACCATTGTATTCAACTCATCTGCGCCTAAAGGACATAGATAAATTGGAGTCAGGACATACTTGGGTTACCGAGACCCACACCCTGGAACACTGGGACAGCACTCTACATGCAGGACTGTCCCAAGGGGGCCCCCGATAGCACAGGGCCCGGTGTAAGCACATAGTTTACTCTATGGTTAAACTGACTCTGCTTTACATTATATGAAGTCGAAATAAAGAAGCGATAACATGCAGCCCCCTCCTAGAATTTACTTTGCCCCTGTCAATGACATAATGGCTCCCATGAGATTGTGTATGGTATTACTGAATCCCGGGACACTTTGTGATCTGATCCTGTTATAAGATCCGTCACTTAGCGACATTATTAGGGGACCAGGGACTCCTCCGGCTTCTGTGGAAAACAGATTATGGAAAGTGTTGTGTATCTCCATGTAATAAGGTCCTCAGAGCCGACGATACGTCAAACAGTTCAAACATTTTCAATAATAGATGTGAGCGCAGACTGGAGGAAGAGAATGGAAAAATCCCAGCATGCTGTGGGAGCGACGGCCACAACACCGCAGCCTTTACTAAACTGAATTTGGTTGGCTTGTGAATTAGATAAAGGTAATAAGACTAGTCCGAGCGCGGCGACTCATATCATGGAACAAGCGCAATATTGCAAACAGGATTGTCTATCTCAGCTCCATGAATAGCTGCAGTATACAAATATATACAGTATACAACACCTATAATAAGTGCCTATGTAGGATACTGAGTTATACACAGTGAACAGTTATACTTGTTTATTATAGTGAAGATTACAATGTATCAATGTTTTATCACCCAAGTCAAGACAAATTTCTATCAGTGTATGTATCAGGGTGATCTACATAAATGCATTACTGATCCTGAGTTACATCCTGTATTATACTCCAGAGCTCCGCTCACTATTCTGCTGGTGCAGTCACTGTGTACATACATTACTTATCCTGTATTATACTCCAGAGCTGCGCTCACTATTCTGCTGGTGCAGTCACTGTGTACATACATTACATTACTTATCCTGTATTATACTCCAGAGCTGCGCTCACTATTCAGCTGGTGCGGTCACTGTGTACATACATTACATTACTTATCCTGTATTATACTCCAGAGCTGCGCTCACTATTCTGCTGGTACAGTCACTGTGTACATACATTACATTACTTATCCTGTATTATACTCCAGAGCTGCGCTCACTATTCTGCTGGTACAGACACTGTGTACATACATTACATTACTTATCCTGTATTATACTCCAGAGCTGCGCTCACTATTCTGCTGGTACAGTCACTGTGTACATACATTACATTACTTATCCTGTATTATACTCCAGAGCTGCACTCACTATTCTGCTGGTGCAGTCACTGTGTACATACATTACATTACTTATCCTGTATTATACTCCAGAGCTGCGCTCACTATTCTGCTGGTACAGTCACTGTGTACATACATTACATTACTTATCCTGTATTATACTCCAGAGCTGCGCTCACTATTCTGCTGGTGCAGTCACTGTGTACATACATTACATTACTTATCCTGTATTATACTCCAGAGCTGCGCTCACTATTCTGCTGGTACAGTCACTGTGTACATACATTACATTACTTATCCTGTATTATACTCCAGAGCTGCACTCACTATTCTGCTGGTGCAGTCACTGTGTACATACATTACATTACTTATCCTGTATTATACTCCAGAGCTCCGCTCACTATTCTGCTGGTGCAGTCACTGTGTACATACATTACATTACTTATCCTGTATTATACTCCAGAGCTGCGCTCACTATTCTGCTGGTGCAGTCACTGTGTACATACATTACATTACTTATCCTGTATTATACTCCAGAGCTGCGCTCACTATTCTGCTGGTACAGTCACTGTGTACATACATTACATTACTTATCCTGTATTATACTCCAGAGCTGCGCTCACTATTCTGCTGGTGCAGTCACTGTGTACATACATTACATAACTTATCCTGTATTATACTCCAGAGCTGCGCTGACTATTCTGCTGGTGCAGTCACTGTGTACATACATTACATTACTTATCCTGTATTATACTCCAGAGCTGCGCTCACTATTCTGCTGGTACAGTCACTGTGTACATACATTACATTACTTATCCTGTATTATACTCCAGAGCTGCGCTCACTATTCTGCTGGTGCAGTCACTGTGTACATACATTACATTACTTATCCTGTATTATGCTCCAGAGCTGCGCTCACTATTCTGCTGGTGCAGTCACTGTGTACATACATTACATTACTTATCATGTATTATACTCCACAGCTGTGCTCACTATTCTGCTGGTCACTGTGTACATACATTACATTACTTATCATGTATTATACTCCAGAGCTGCGCTCACTATTCTGCTGTACAGTCACTGTGTACATACATTACATTACTTATCCTGTATTATACTCCAGAGCTGCGCTGACTATTCTGCTGGTGCAGTCACTGTGTACATACATTACATTACTTATCCTGTATTATACTCCAGAGCTGCGCTCACTATTCTGCTGGTACAGTCACTGTGTACATACATTACATTACTTATCCTGTATTATACTCCAGAGCTGCGCTCACTATTCTGCTGGTGCAGTCACTGTGTACATACATTACATTACTTATCCTGTATTATACTCCAGAGCTGCGCTCACTATTCTGCTGGTGCAGTCACTGTGTACATACATTACATTACTTATCCTGTATTATACCCCAGAGCTGCGCTCACTATTCTGCTGGTGCAGTCACTCTGTACATACATTGCATTACTTATCCTGTATTATACTCCAGAGCTGCGCTCACTATTCTGCTGGTGCAGTCACTGTGTACATACATTACATTACTTATCCTGTATTATACTCCAGAGCTGCGCTCACTATTCTGCTGGTGCAGTCACTGTGTACATACATTACATTACTTATCATGTATTATACTCCACAGCTGTGCTCACTATTCTGCTGGTCACTGTGTACATACATTACTTATCATGTATTATACTCCAGAGCTGCGCTCACTATTCTGCTGTACAGTCACTGTGTACATACATTACATTACTTATCCTGTATTATACTCCAGAGCTGCGCTGACTATTCTGCTGGTGCAGTCACTGTGTACATACATTACATTACTTATCCTGTATTATACTCCAGAGCTGCGCTCACTATTCTGCTGGTACAGTCACTGTGTACATACATTACATTACTTATCCTGTATTATACTCCAGAGCTGCGCTCACTATTCTGCTGGTGCAGTCACTGTGTACATACATTACATTACTTATCCTGTATTATACTCCAGAGCTGCGCTCACTATTCTGCTGGTACAGTCACTCTGTACATACATTACATTACTTATCCTGTATTATACTCCAGAGCTGCACTCACTATTCTGCTGGTGCAGTCACTGTGTACATACATTACATTACTTATCATGTATTATAATCCACAGCTGTGCTCACTATTCTGCTGGTCACTGTGTACATACATTACATTACTTATCATGTATTATACTCCAGAGCTGCGCTCACTATTCTGCTGTACAGTCACTGTGTACATACATTACATTACTTATCCTGTATTATACTCCAGAGCTGCGCTCACTATTCTGCTGGTGCAGTCACTGTGTACATACATTACATTACTTATCATGTATTATACTCCACAGCTGTGCTCACTATTCTGCTGGTCACTGTGTACATACATTACATTACTTATCATGTATTATACTCCAGAGCTGCGCTCACTATTCTGCTGTACAGTCACTGTGTACATACATTACATTACTTATCCTGTATTATACTCCAGAGCTGTGCTCACTATTCTGCTGGTGCAGTCACTGTGTACATACATTACATTACTTATCCTGTATTATACTCCAGAGCTGCGCTCACTATTCTGCTGGTGCAGTCACTGTGTACATACATTACATTACTTATCCTGTATTATACTCCAGAGCTGCGCTCACTATGTATACAGTGTAATGTGTTGTGTTATTGCCATTTCTTACAGTATGGTTTGTACAATGTAGTCACATGACGAGGTTCCTCCTTGGGTAGGTTTAGTTGTTGTACCATCACACAGGTTGGGGACCATTGCTACTCTGACTATAACGTGACGACTCGCCTGCTGTAATTTATATCTCTGGTATTCCACGCAGCAACTTAAGTCGTCTTTTAACATTCCTGGAGACTGTGTTACACAAGTGGAAGGAAAACAGCCATGTACATCTGAGGGTGCATGTATGTAGACTGGAATGAATGGAATAGTAGGAGTCCAGCTGAACATTGTGCTGCGTTACATCAAGTCGTCCCTGAAGAATAACCCCGGAGCTGCCAATCCTTGTGCGATGCCGGCTCTCCGGAGCGCTAATAGATTCCACAAGCGCATTCATGGCAGTAATCACTTTCCTATGAAGGGGAGGGTTTCATTTCATACTGGGCAATCTATAGTCCATCTCAAGAGGCCGCCGGCAGCAAAAAGAGAGAGGGCTCTGTATTCAGGAGCGAAACCAATCAATGCATGGAAACGGCTGGTGTGGAGACATGGGCAGAAAGATAACAGGACGAGAGGGAGCGAAAGAGAAAAACAAGAGGCCGGGAAGAGCAGAGAACAAGGACCATGTAAGGAGAGTCCACAAGTACTCTGTAGCCAGGAGGGCTAATAAGTGCTGGCTCATACTACTGCATAATGTGACTGTAAGGCCGACCATATCTGCTACAAGGAATGTTCCACAGTGTTATATAAGAGACTATGTATACAGACTCATACAGCTGGGGGGTCACGTAGAGGTTGTCGCACGATTCAACCTACGCGATACCAAAACCGTAACTTCCAGTGTTTCTTGCATAAAAAGTACCATTCTTCATCATGTGTCTATATCCCTGACAACCAGGCCAGAAAGAAATCTCTACTGACTACTCTGGGTGTGGAGAGAGTGACTGAGCATGTGCATCCACCAACACTCAGCTCCTTGGGTGGACATACACATTGCTATACACTTTGAACACTAGGTGGCTCACATGACACTATGGCCTAGTTCACACGGGGTTCCGCATGAACACATGCCGTCACAGCTGACGCAAAGGAAGGTCGGTGTAGTGTACCGTCATCCCGGCACGGCTTTCCGCTCCGGATTAGGCCCAAATGAATGGGCCTAATCCGGAGGGTGCTGTCGCGAGGCGGACATCTGCCTGAAGAAAGGGCAGCTCGCTTCTTTTTTTCGTGATCAGGAACAAACCGCTAGTGGAAAAAAGAACGCTAGCGGTCTACCTAAACCTCTATTGTCAGGGGGCGGATTTTGAGGTGGATTCCGCAACAAAATCCGCCCCCTCTTGTCCCGTGTGAGACCTAAAGATTGGAACAAAAAATATCAAACCCAAGGAAATGTTCATATCTGCGTTCCAGTTTCCTTTCGGGGAGTCTGCTTGGGTACCCCTCGAATGGAAAACTATACGTATTAAAAAGCGGTTACCTAAGGAAGCCCATGGACCCCATAGACTATAAAGGGGTCCGTGTGGTTTCCGCTAGGTTTTCGAATGAAATATGCGGAGAAAAAAGTACTTTTCTCTCCGCATATTTTGTTCTGAAACCACACGGACCTCATTATAGTCTATGGGGTCCGCGGATTTCCCAGGTAACCACTTTTTTCTGTTCGGGGGGTCCCCAAATGGATAGGGGCTAAGCTACTGTATAATGCTATAAGAAAGATCCTGAAAATTGTTTAGAATGAGACGCAACTAGGGTTGAGCGATCGGGATCAGAAAAGATCAGATCCTGATCGGTAATCGAGCAAATTTCAAGATCGTGATCGGCTGGAAAATGATCGGAAATGGGATTTTGAAATCTCAAGATCGGCTCAGCCCTTAAAGTGACGTTTCCCATAGAGAAGCATTGACTAGGGTTGAGCGATCAGGAAAAGATCGGATCCCGATCGGCGATCGACCAAATTTTACGATCGCGATTGGCCAGAAAATGATCGGAAATTGGATTTTAAAATCGATCCTGAAATCTCAAGATTGGCTCAACCCTAGACGCAACGTATATTAGAAAGCGGCCACACTTGTCGTTACACTATGATACAAGGGGTTACCCAGCCGATGCGGCCAAATCCCTCCGGTGCGCTTCCTGACACAGACCAGGCATTGGCTGCAGCAGTCACATGTCCGGGTCTGGATATCATCGCTAAAGCAAGAAGTGCAGAGACGAGAGGCAGACCAGGGGGCGAGTAAGGATTCTTTTCATTTTTTAACCCCTATATTGCTGCATTCCCTACAGTACATGGGGTCAGGCACGGTCACGTGACTATAGACCATCTTTTCGTGTATTTATAGTCCTGGGATAGAAATTCATAGAGTTTCCAGTAAAATCCCAGATTATCATTTTATCAATCATCTCAGCAAAGTAAAGTTCATTCCATAATTGATGCGCTCTCCGTCCGCCAACACTTCATGAATACATTAACAGCTCATTCGGCCTTGGAAGGATTTCTGATCCTCCGCCGGCTGTCGGAGTTGATTCCACTCCCTTTTGCCCTCCTATTGGGATGAGAAAATCCTGACTTTCCATCCATGGCAGTGCTCCGAATCAATACTCATCAGTGCTCTTCATTTGCTGCGAGTGGTTTCGATTGAAGGGATGTTCGGAGACAGAGCGAGCACCGCGCCGGCCCGACCCTGCCGCTTCTGGAGACCCACCAATGCCAAAAACAATCTGCAGCGATTAGATTCCATGGCGGTGGTCTAAGGAGGAGCAGAGGCCTGGCCCCAGGCTGGACCAATTCAATAAGCGAAGGAGGCGCAACGTACCAAAGGAAATAGGAAGATCAACAGTAACGTCTGGCGCCATGGTCCGGGATCTCCAATATTACAATGCATTCACACACTACAGAAATTTCACGATTTCTTGGCCCTTGTGGGCATTATAGTTTGTGCCAATAGCTTCATCCTATATGCCCCATCAGGGGTACTTTGAAGCTATGGCAACATCTGACGACCAACATAAATGTGGAAGCGGCTTGTTTAGAAAGCAATACAGTGCCGCTCCTCGGTCCCTGAAATATTAGGTATAATAACCCTCTGACTTGTGCCATTTCTAGTCGCCAACACCCCTGTCCATTCCCACAATATCGTCATCCTACGCATATAAATGTTTTGCCACAACTGCATTTACACGTAAATTTTTGTGCAAATTTTTGGATCGTGCGATTTACTTCGGATGGAAACACAAAAGTTTGCCAAAAATGGCGCAAATTCTTGTGCAAATCTGCTGCACGCCCGGATACGATTTGCAGCCTTGGATTTACTTGTGGAGCATTATATGCAGCAGCCAGCACAGGTCCGAGCTACTTGTTTTGTGCAAATTTTATCGGCATGGGTAGGATTTCCAATTTTGGAAACATCCAGTTCCGTAGAGTTTGCAGAGCTATAATAGAGTGGCAAATATCTTCTTTCCAGTGTACGACGCTGGCAATGAATGGGTTAGTCGGCTGGCATCTGGCTGTTTATAATCAGCGGTCTGACTCGCAGCTCTTACCGCCATGACCCCGACGTTCCTCCGAACAATAGGAAACATTTTCATTCAGAAAGGCGGCCCCCCAAAAAATTTGCTTTCGGTGTTATTATTTCTGCATCTTTAGTTCTGCGGAGAACTGATGTGAATACAAAAAGCAAGTCCGAGGGTGCGGAGGAGAGCAACAGGGAGCCTCGGGGAGACAGCGCTGCACAGACGCATTAACATACAGATGCAGCAGAGCTAAATATGTCGTGTCACAGCCTCTTCAGAAGCAAAACGGCGGATGGAGCAACGTGACAGCACAGGGACTTGTTGCAAGTGGCAAACTCCACTCCACTCCATCGCTAGCAAGTATACTATGACTGAGTGATGGCAGATGAGGAGTTAATGAGGCGCAGAAAGACGATGAAGAGTAGCACACACTGTGCCTGATATATTAAGCAACATGTCATTACTCACAGGCGCAGCATTCATTACAATGTCAGGGCTCCCACTTATCTTATAATTAAGAGACTGCATTACATATTTAATCCCCCCGATCCCCGGAGGTGCTGAGAGCGCTCGCTGCATGGCTGGTTACACAAGGAGGGTGCACGCCGATAATGGGAGGAGGGCGAGCCGAGGAGGAAGAGATGGCAGGAAATCGAAGAGGGGAGACGAGTTATCTGCAAGTATCTGTGCACAGAACCGCACGCAGCTGGCGGAGAATACAAACCACCTGTACCAAAAAAGAAGGGGGTGCAAAGTAGATACTGCGAAGGTAAAGGTCCTTGTTTCTTGAGATTACTAGTACACCTTACCATAAGAAGATCACGGGAGAATCAGCGCTGCAAAAGAACACCATGGACACTGAAATAGATGGAATCCTATATGTATTTATGTTTACGGAAAGTGTTCAGTGTCCAAGGATGTTGTCTATAGCTAGTCCTCTACAAAAGTAGAAAGGCCCCCACAAACCTTCCCTAATCCTCCAAGCAAGAAGGTCCTTCAAGGATCAGGGATGGCCGACGTTGGGGAAGAGGAGACAACGAGTGTCCACCAAGGAAGCAGGGTCAAGGTTCATTTCTCCCAGGGTCGCAGAGACCAATGTTATTGCTTATGTAATAAAAAGTTGTACAATTCTCCAATATACTTTCTGCATCAATTCCTCCTGGTTTTCTAGATCTCTGCTTGCTGTCATTCATTCTGCTTAGGACGGGTTCACACCTGCGCACGGTCTCTGCTTTGCGGGTTTTCGTCATCTGCCCCAAGAAACTGGACAGGGGACGGAAACCAGGCGGTCAGTAATCAAACCCATTCACTTGAATGGGTTTGCAAAGTGACCGCCCTTGTGCGTCTTCTGCCGCTCCGTGGCAAAACCATTTTTTATTAGCCGGACACAAAGACGGACATGCAGAACTTTGTGTCCCGTTAAAAAAAACGGTTTCGCCAGGGAGAGGCAGAAGACGCACATGGGCAGTCACTTTGAAACCGCCCTTATTGGCAATGGACAAAAATCAGTCCGTGGTCATGTGGACAACCCCTTTAAAGGGATCCTATCATTGGATACACTTTTTTTCTGACTAACACGTAGGAATAGCCTTAAGAAAGACTATTGTTCTTCTGTCTTTAGATGTCTTCTCCGTGCCACCGTTCGGTAGATATCCCGGTTTGGTATGCAAATGAGTTCTCTTGCAGCACTGGAGGCGGTCCTTAGCACTCAAACAGTACTGGGGGCGTCCCCAATGCTGCGAGAGAACTCTACAGCGACGCCTCTATCTTCTTCTGGAACGGCCTCTCCCTGCATCTTCTTCCGTCCTGGGTTTCAATCTTCTAGGCCTCGGGCATAGCCAACTTTGCCTGCGCAGGCTACAAGAAAATGGCCGCTTACACAGTAGGTCCATATGATAATTAGTTTTTTCGCAACACTGGGGACAACGCTTTCTTCTTGTACGCCTCCTCCGCCTCTTCTTCCTTGTCCTGTCACGTCTTCAAAAAAGCGCCAACTGCGCATGTCCGTTGCCATTTTCTTGTGGCCGAACAGGAGAGAAGAGGCGGAGGCGGTGAACAAGAAGAAGGCAGTGCTGAAATGAAAAGTAGTTTTCTCGCAGCACTGGGGACCGCCTCCAGTGCTGCGAGAAAACTACTTAGCATATGGATGAAAATTGGGATATCCAAGGAACGACGGTGGGAAAAAGACATCTAAAGGTAGGGGAAGAATAGCCTTTCTTAAGACTATTCTGACGTGGGTTTAGCTTAAGACAGGATTTTAATGATAGAATCTAATAATAGAATCCCTTTAAGCTTAGCCAAAAGGTCGAGAAGGTTTATCAATTTTGCAACGTTTGTAAACTTTGCTTTACTGCTTAGCCCAGCAGTAATATGGAGACTTATTTTCTGTTTGCAATTAGCACATCAGGGAGGAGCCTCTGCATTATTTGCATTCTATCCCATAAAAATAGACTGGAAGACTCTATAAGACAAGTGATCGGCTCTCTCCATGGTCTTCCAGTCACATCTGATTTTGGATCAAACAGGAATCAAAGAGCAAGGCGAGACACAAGAGCGTCACCTTGATCCTAAACATATGAGACACTGGGATGCAAAGTGATGAGCGAGACAATGGGCGGGGGAGTCCGCGCACCACATACATATTCTATATCTGCATAGTGTGTAAGGAGACATTAATCACTTCCCAATGACAGCCGCTGTACCGCCAACTGGTGACCGTGGCTGCAGGTCAGTGACTCCGGTCAGCATGGTCACGTGACCTGCGTACAGGCGTTACGTAGTCAATAGACTTTGTGTACTCAGGAGTCATCCGAATTAATGAAATTGCGGGCAGATTATGAGGGTAAATGCACATGGGAAACGCAAGCTCATCCAGGTGTTCAGAAACAATCTACACAGAAATGTTCCAATATACACGCGCTTCCCATTGAAATCAATGGGCTCTGTTTTGAAGCGCCGCGCTCGGCCACGTGTATACGTGTCTAAATGAGCGGCGTGCTTACGCCGTGTGAAGGGGCCCTTAAATGAACACACCCTTGTTGTAAAATCATTCCACCTCGTCCTCATCAATAGCAATCCAAATCTTGCGCATGCGCTGTATGTTCAGCCACTATGGGTTCGGTCCAAGCGTACGGCACCTGCTCCATGAACCAACTTTATTCTCTGCGCGCGGAGAGAATACTGAGCATGCCGAAAATGTGCTGTATCCTTGGCCCAAACCCGAAGTAGCCGAGTGTACAGCGCATGCGCGAGATTTGGATCATGCACATATCAGAAGCTGCTAATGATGCAACTAAGAAGAGAAGGAGGAATGATTTTACAAGAAGGGGTCACTGATTTATCCAGGCAGAGGCGTTCCAATTTGGATGACGCGGCTGTGCTCGGAGCACAGGGACAACGCCCCCTCTGCTTCATGAAGCTCATTTACATATGGATAAAAAAACGCTAGGAGGATGAACAAAATAAAAGTATGTCTGGAATAGTCTTTACAAAATCTGATTTTGCCAATGATAGACTCCCTTTAAGACCCCGGGGTGAGGGGTGCCTGTAACACGACGCCTCGTACATCATCTATACATTGAAATACATGGTGTCACAATATCTGATATCTCACAAGTCACTGCAGACAGAGATCACAACCTTTCCAAGGCAAACCAATTAAGTTGTAATTATGGGTCACGGATCGGCCTGCGGCTATTTAATGCATAGATTGACACCTAATTATATCACAGCGGGGGAGGGGTTCAGTATAGGTTAATACGATAATGACATATATACATATATTACTCTGCTCAAATCATGAATGACATCTTTATAATGGGATATCTGCAAATACCATGACATGATGATGTATGATGATGAATCGAGAGGGTGGAAGGACGTCTGTTGTTAGACTACACCCCAAATATAGCAGTCATTCCATGTATAAGGAAAGTGGTGAGACCGGAGGCCCCTTGGAAGCCTCAGATTGTAACTAGACATATTGTCGGGTCGCCTGCCATGTCGGGATCCTTTCTCCATGGAGGCTACTAATCCTCTGAGCCACCTACCTGCAGTTTAATCTATATGGTAATCTCTTGGTGAGTTATTCGGCTGGTATATAAAAACCAATAGTCCCGGAGCTACAGAGCAGGGAGACGAGCGCTGATAAAAGACCGCCAAGAAAAACAATCTATTTTCCTAGCGGTGTCTGCATGACTGGCACGCTGCACACTGCGACCGACTGCCAGGCTCGCACCAGCCAAACAAGGCCTCTAAAAAGGCAAATTGGAGCTGGATGGGTAAGCCTGGGTCTGTCAGCGAATGGGCCGCGCGCCCTGTGCAGGAACGGCTCTAACAAGGAGCATCAATAGAGCAGCTGCTGACAAGGGGACAGACGCAGCGTGATAAAGCTACCTACCTGAGGGGATCCCAGGCTGCAAACATGATTTACTGTACAGCGCGGCAGCCATAGAAACACCAGCTGCCCCCGCCATGTGCAGCTCCTTGGCAGCAAGGCTTCTATGTATCACCGCCGCCCATATCCTCCTGCAGCATGTAATATATAGGTGTAATAGAAGAGACGAGCTATGTACAGGTAGAGGATGGATGGCTGAACCATCTCATGTGTTAGGGATGTGCAAATTTTACCCCTAGGACAAATGTGGGGGATAAAGAAGGATTGAATAAGACAATTTCAACATGCCAAATTCTTATCTTTTTAAAGGGATCCTATCATTGGATTCCCTTTTTTTCTGACAAACACATAGAAATAGACTTAAGAAAGGTTATTCTTCTCCTTCCTTTAGATGTCTTCTGTGCGCCGCCATTCGGTAGAAATCCGGGTTTTCTTCGGTATGCAAATGAGTTCTCTTGCAGCACTGGGGGCGGTCCCTAGCGCTCAAACAGCACTGGGGGTGTCCCCAATGCTGAGAATGAACTCTCCAGCGACACCTACATCTTCGTTTGGAACGGCGTTCCTGTGTCTTCTTCCGTCCTGGGTTTCAATCTTCTAGTCCTCGGATGTCGGGCAGAGCCGACTGTGCATGCCCACACCAGCTTACAGTGTAAGCGACCACAAGAAAATGGTACACAGTAAGCTGGTGTAAGCGGTCATTTTCTTGTGGCCCGGGCATGCCCAGTTGTCTCTGCCCGAGACCTGAGGCCTAGAAGATTTAAACCCAGGATGGAAGAAGATGTGGGGAGAGGCCGTTCCAGACAAAGATGGAGGCATCGCTGGAGAGTTCTCTTGCAGCATTGGGGATGAATCCAGTGCTGTTTGAGCACTGAGGACCGCCCCCAGTGCTGCGAGAGAACTCATTTGCATACAGAAGAAAACCAGGATGTCTACAGAACGGCGGCGCTGAGAAGACATCTAAAGCTAGGAGAAGAATAGCCTTTTTTATGGCTATTCCTACGTGTTAGTCAGAAAAAAGGGTATCCAATTATATGATCCCTTTAAGAATATGACAAGGACAGATACTCTTGTATAATATCCCCATAGTGCTACAGGGTGCCGTGTTCCTAGTGGGGCCCATTATTCTAGCACATTGTGGTCTCTTGCTGCACAGGCTTGTAGAATGAGGAAGGAGACCGGGAGCCCAGATCCATGAGATGTCAGATAGACTGCACAAATCTTGGCCATGAATGAAATGCACCTTGAAAAATCTTCTAAACTTTGTAGAAAACTCGACAAGTGAATTTTGGAGATGGAGTCAGATCTCTTACCTGGGATATTGTGAATGGTAATGGCGAGGATCAGCAGCATAATCCGCCTCCAGCTGCTGCCCACTTTAGGTGAGGAATCCCGGGGGGTCAGCGCGGACGGGTCCTCGGATAGAGGAGAGTGAGCCCCTTTCTTTCTCTGGTACACATCCCCGTTCTCTATTTTATCTGCAGGAGAGACACAAAGGAAACAAAAGTAATTCACATTAAATATTGACAGGCAGCTGAAAGCAGAAAATAAGAAAAAAAAAAGGTATATTTTAGGCACAAATATATTCTGAGGGTCTTAAAGGGGACCTGTCACCACCCCTGGCGTGTAACAGTCAATACTTGTATTCACCAGGAGATAACAATTCTGGAACTTCTTTCATAGAACTCTCTATATATAATGGTGCTCCTCTGTTATTCCTCCTGGAAATGTCTAAATTGACAACCGAGTGCTATGAATCCCCTTGTTAATGGGGTGTCAGCCAGTCTGCCATTGGTGAACTTTAACATAAAAGAAGTGTGTCATCAGACTGATGCTGGTCGTATCCCTTTAATAGGTGTTTTTTCTGAATGAGTGCAATAATTCCTCCTAACTCCATATGACACATGCAAGCTTGGCATGGCCAATACATGGCTACAGGTCAATTTGCAAGGTGTTTCCATAGGCTGGTTATAATAGCCCAGTCTGTCACAATGATCCATAAAATCTTGTCTCTTCTATAGCTGTTGTCCACACGACCACAACTATTCCCCCCGACTCCACCTGACACATGCAAGCTTGGCACAACTAAGCCATGAGCCACAATGTTATAACTACAGACCAGCTTATAAAGTCTTTCCATATGCAGGTTATAACAGCTGGTGACCACAAGGTTATAACTACAGACCAGCTTACAGGTTATAACAGCTGGCGAACAAGATGTTATAACTACAGGCCAGCTTACAGGTTATAACAGCTGGTGAACACAATGTTATAACTACAGGCCAGCTTACAGGTTATAACAGTTGGTGAACACAATGTTATAACTACAGGGCAGCTTGCAGGTTATAACAGCTGGTGAACACAAGGTTATAACTACAGACCAGCTTACAGGTTATAACAGCTGGCAAACACAATGTTATAACTACAGGGCCAGCTTACAGGTTATAGCAGCTGGTGAACACAATGTTATAACTACAGGGCCAGCTTACAGGTTATAGCAGCTGGTGAACACAATGTTATAACTACAGGCCAGCTTACAGGTTATAACATCTGGCAAACAAGATGTTATAACTACAGGGCCAGCTTAAAGGTTATAACAGCTGGCAAACAAGATGTTCTAACTACAGGCCAGCTTACAGGTTATAACAGCTGGTGAACACAATGTAGAGGGGCCCAGCATCTTACTACAATGAGACAAACCATAAAATCAGAGAAGTTCTTCGGGTCTTTTCATGTGGCATCAATGTATTATTCACACATTTGTAGATTTGGTCATTATTTTGCAACCAAAACCAAAGTGCTCTTCACACTTTGTAAATTTGGTAGCCACCACCAAAATTGGATTGGAAGTACTAGAAATAGATTGGAACAATTTATCCAACTTTGTCTTCTCATTTACATATTGGATAAAACGTCTTCTTATGCACATCCTGGGGGCTCATCCACATTTCAAAGGTACGGTCGGACTTGTATTCATAGCCTGTGCAGTACCTAAACATAGCCTCGGCCAGGTATATAGTCTTGACATACAGTATACAGCCTTGGCCCAAATTTATGACCATCCATAGGCAATATCTCTGCTATAAGTCGCATTGTGCATAATGGATTATCTCCGGACACCTAGGTGAGCCCCCACTCCTGAAGATTGTACCGCAGTCTCGTGACCGTGCCGTTCATTGTGCATTCTTGCTGTATCTCAGTTGATGAGGAGATGGGGGAGGCCCGCGAGCAGCATTATAAGAAGACTTCTGATACTTGACAAGCACCAGACAGCTGTTTCTCCATAGATGTGCCAAAGTCTCGAAGGCTTGTGAAGTCGGAGCAGATCCATTGACAATTATGGCCTCCCGTCCAGGTGACGCAGAGAGGAGATGTGCGGTCACCTGCGGGCTATGAGCTGGACGAGATCAGACATTATTGCACTATTTTTTGCCCGGGGTCGGAGCAGCTCTTTGCTTATGGATAGAACATCCTCTAAGGATTTGGAGAAGGTTTAGCTCCTCTAATTCCGGCCCCAGTACCCGGTGTCACTTTGCTGGTCACCTCCACGGCCACAATCACGTAGAGATAATACGAGCGCTGCCAGGATCATTAGCAGGCGGCACTATTTATGTACTGGAGCATTAGGAGAGCTGGAAGCTTCTACGTTATGTTCTCCTAGTGCTATTATAGATTTAACAGTATTCTCAAGCTTAATAGCGGCTCTAAAAGCCTGGCAGATATCCCAAAATAAGACATCGCCCTTTATTGTCCCGCTGCTAATACATCACATAGAGTAGGCAAAAATCAGCAAGTCCGGAACAAATATTAAGTTAATGGCGTAGAAGTCAATTATGTAATAAGAGGAGCTGAGATGCGGCTGCAAGATGTATTCTGGGCCACAAAGATGTAAACATGGCGGTGCAACATACACGTAGGGCTGCATTCACATTGGCGACAGGTGTCTGCCAGAAATTCTCAATAAAAAGTCCTGCAAACCCGACTTCTGCGAGGTCAGACACCTGACGGACCCCATTATAAGCCAGTAGGGTTCCTTGGAATTTTTGTTTTGCTGGACACAGATGTCAAGACATCCTAAGAATGGAGGACTATCTTCTGTATGCCAGTTCTTATATTCTCGAAGGGGAGAAGCTGCTGCCCAAGGCGTTTCATCTCCATTGCAAAGACATGCCAGGCATACACATGCATGGGGGAGTTGGGGGAATAGCCGCTGAAAGAATGAATAAAGGTGTATGGCCGGATTTAGATCGCTGTCCACCTGACGGCCAAATGACATAGACGCTCAAAAGAGAGAGGGAAATCTAGAAACTTCTAGGTGCAGCCTATTCCCCTACCAGCAAATGGATTCGGCATGTCGAACGCAATATGCTCAATGTCCGCCATTGGGGGAATAGTCTTACCTCCCCTATACACATTAGTGTTTTGGCAGGTTTGGGCAATATTCTATTACTGTGCATGGCCACTATTGGATTATAAGTGCAGTCAGATAGCCGGGGAACCGGATGGGATAGCAATGAGGGGATGATCTCCTCCTAATGGGCAACCAAGTGGGTCGGACCCAATGGATGAGCAAGAACGAGGCCATGCCCAAAAGGTCATCACAAAGCAGAAAGACCAGGCCAACGGATATCCAGATGGCTACAAGATGTCAGGGCTTCATAATGATGGATCGTAGACTCTGCATCCTCAACAACCTCTTGCATAGCAATAAAGAAGCGCGGCCAGAACAGCAAGACGGGTAAGGGCCATTTCGGAGTCTAGGAAATCCCATGTTGATATATATTGGCTGTCACCTGGATTGCCCAGACATCTCAATGTGACGAGCTCTTGCAGGTTCAGGCGAGGTAGGGAATATATAATTATGTTCATCCAGATAACACGAACGGTAACAGCACCGTACGTCTCCTCGCTCCTTGTCTTCTTGACCTGCGTGTCTCCGATGGAGGGTCTTCGTTCCTCTGCAGCATCATTATCTCTGGTCTTGCGGTACACGCTGAGAGCGATATTTCTATTCGTCTCCTTTTCAGATGGAGGGAATTTAGTGACTTGTTAATGGAGTGCTGTAAGTTTTTTCTCCAAATACATTTGATTTCAATTACATTGTGCGCTCTCAGCCATGGATTTCTTACATTAGACATGACGGGGATTTAATGAGCTATTCACACTGCAAACATTACAATCGAGAGAAGGTCTTGTGTGGCCCCCGCGGGGGTGACCGAAATACAGAAGTCACGTCATTCTGAGAGTCTCTATAGGACAGGAGGGCGGCAAAGTCGGAAGTAAAAAACCAATGAATAGGAAAAGTTGTAATACACTCATTGAGAAAATAGAAAAAATACCGCACCGAGATTGAAATGATGGATTGTGGCAACACTCATCATCTGAATGGCAACAAAAATTGGGGATCATTGGAAGCCACTAGGAAAAACTGCATAGTGTTACAGCATGTCGAGAGGTCTCGCCGCCATGCACTGTGCCCGCTCCTCCACTCTCCAGTGTCCTCCATCACGGCTTCCAATGATCCTTGTTTTCTTAAAGGGCCAGTGAGCACCAATGCACCTCGCTCTATTCACTGCCACACTATCACAGGCTTCTTAAGGACCCTTTCTCAATATGGGTGACCTCACGTCCTTTTATCTGCAAGATATAAATTCTCTTCCTGTCCGACCCTTTCTCATCTTGTTTCCTATGAGCCTCTGCCTGTGGGTTGTTGGAGTTGATGATCCGCTTATATTCAGCAAATTGCTGCCGTCGATGAGCCGCCTGCTCTGGAGTTTTGGCAGCTCTTAAGCTGGCCTGCTGCTGAACTTGTTCTCACACCATGCCTGTGATTGTTCCAGCATCTCAGCAGCTTGCTTGGACGCCATATAATTAGCGTGTTGTTGGTGTTGATGACCCGCCTGCTCCGGCGTTTCGGAAGCTCTCAAGCTGGCCTGGGACTGAAGTTGTTCCTTGCACCATGCCTGTGATTGTTCTGGCATCTCAGCAGCTCGTTGGGATGCCATATAATGAGCGTATTGTTGGCATCAACAATCCACCTCAGCTCCACTTGAGGAGAACTCTGTGACTTCTGGCTTCCTTCATAGTTATCGTTGTTTGCAACAAATTTGATTTTTTTCTTCTTGGCATGTTTAAAACTGCCAATTAAAGGTGTTTGACCATGTCAGTTTGTCTGCACTGCCTGGAGCAGATCAAATAATATGCAAATGCATGTACACAATCCACTGAGGGTTAGCTGAGTGTTTACACAGAGAGATAACAGACCTAGGACCTGAGATAAGCTGCTGCAGGAGCAGTGTAATATAGTATGTGAACATAAATTCATAATAGTCGTGAAGTCATGTCATTTATTGGAATAAAAAGTAGCCGATGTGTTATTCCAGGTTACAATCTATCTATGTGCCAAATTTCATTCACAAATGTATAACAGTCATGAAGCCATGTCATATATTGGGATAAAAAGTAGCCGATGTGTTAATCGAGGTTACAATCTATCTATGTGCTACATTTCATTCACATCCATTCAGCCGTTTTTGCGTGATTGAGGAACAAACATCCAAACACACAAACTTTCACATTTATAATATTAGTAGGATAGAATAAGTCAATTTTGTCTCCTCTCTGAATCTGCCCAGAGGAAACTGTTCTCGATAAGCCAAAGGTCTGCAACATGTAAGACTTTAAGCTGGGGTGAAACTACAACTCCCAGCCTACCTGAGCTTCCTGCAGGGAGTTGTAGTTTACATGGCTGCAGAATACAGGGCTTGCTTTGCTCTTTATATTTGTGTGGCTGATCAGGATCGGCGCCATTCTGTGCAGGAAATCTATTCGTTCAGATTAGTTTAATTTTACATTCTTCCTTTAATAATAAAATTACCCTTTTTATTCCCGAGATGACATAGTACAGCCTGGAAACTGCAAAAATGGGCACCCGACCTAGCCAGGAGTAACTCTGACTATACCCACAGTACATTAATAGAGGGTCACATAGATGTATCCACATAGAAAACACCATGACATTGCCCACAAGCTGCAGTAAATCGAGATAGTGCTGCAAATTTGATGCTGTATTTTGCAATGGCATGGCTGATCCCTCACCAACTGGGACTGGCTGATAACAGGGAACAACAGCACAGTAAAGATGCTCCAGTCCATAACGTGCTAATGATATAGTGAGCAGAGCTGCAGTTTAAAGATGGGAAAACAGGGACAGACGCTAAGGGTACTGTATCTAGGATCCCAAATATCAAGCAGAATTTTACTGGGACGGTCCTTAATCTTATTCGTACAGTTTTACTGTGGGCGCCAGAGAAGATGAATGCAGCGAGCCACCGACAGAAGAAACCGCGTCCGAGAACATTCATTTACCAATTCAAGGATATGGAGGGAGATGATAAATTAGGACTTTCCTCTCCTGGAGCCTTCCAGTCTCTAAAACATCAGGAGACTTGTAAGCCGAGATTTCAGTCTGAAGGTTACAAAACTTCGCCCAAGGTAGAAAAGTTATACAAGAGATAAAGTCACAGGGGTAGCGGCGAGTGTAAGCTCATGTGACAACTCTGCAGAGAATTCTCTTGTATCCATAGACAAGTAATATTGGACCCAATCTACATTATCAGGTGTTTACTGAATGGCGGTGAACACGTGGACTACTGGATGGATTCATGTACCTTGCCAATGGTAAAATGAGTCAAGAGAAAAATGCTTCTTTCTCCACCTCTGCCTTACTAAACTGACATTCACTCTGAAAACTCTGCCGAACCCATCTTGGACGGTTAAGACAGACTGCGGCTCAATAAAGTATCAAATTACAGATCATCCCCTTAGAAGTCTATGGAGAGGAGAAGGGAGGAGGGGCATGAACACAGCCCAATGCAGAGAGGCTGATGTAACGGATAGTATGTTTTCCGTCGTCACCCCAAGATCATTATTCCCACCAGTCCACGTCAGTACGCCTGCCTGTACAGATTCTACCTTTACTATGTCCTCAGATATCACTGGTGAATATACAGCTCTGGTATTTATATGCAACGAGATCTAAATACCCCAAATAACCCTCTCGTCTAGTGCAAGATGCCCCATAACAGACATCCCACAGCAGACCCGTACTATTTGTCCCTAACCTTCAGCACCTCCACCGACTTAAAACTCTCTGCATCCTTCAATAGGAGGCACTCCATTGATTCCAGTGGAATGTTTTCTCTAGCCCCCACCATTCCTGAGCAATCAACACTTAATATGTTACTTAGTCTTTCCACAGTGAAGTGGGAGGCTCTGAGATGGAGCCGGAATCCTGGAACCGCCCATCTAGTGATGATACTGACTGGTACCAATTGCTCAGGAACGGTAAGAGTTAGGGAAAATTTCCAACTGTGCCGGAATGAGTGGAGTGGAATCTATTGAAAGATGCAAAGAGTTGGAGTAGGTGGAGGTGATGAAAGGTCCCCTTTAAGTGGCCTATATGACCATGTCAATATCTAATATCAACTAGAAAAACCTCTTATTAGACGACATCGTTGGGAACCTTGGAGGATCCTGGTTAAGAGGTCGTTCGAGGACAACAGAAGATGGAGCTGTACATTAAAGACTAGCAATGTTAATGGAACAGAGGGGCACTAAGATAACCAAAGAGAAAGAAGAGCGGCGCCTCGAGTGACTACTTATCCCTTATAGTAAAAAGATTGTAAGAATCGAAACCTTAACACAATAAAATCATAAACAGGAGATTGTCAGGGTTCTTAAGAGGACACTACAAGTATGCGAGCCCCGATCGATGGCCGATCAAGGGATTGTCTTAGAGACTGATTATATTCTAGCAAGGCAGATGGTAATGACTGTAAATGACATATGGGACGGCGGATCTTATTATTGGATGTAGGGAAAGGTTTCATGTTATTAACACTTCATAGGATATCCTAGGCTTACCTGTTTAAACAAAAAAATAATATTATATATATATATATATATATATATATATATATATATATATATATATATTCTTATTATGTTTTATTCTTGTCCATTCTTGTATTCAGCCTTTGTTCTATGATTTTGCTGCTGTAGAGTCTGTGCCGCTCCTATACATATCTGGCTGTGCTGCTGCTTCTGACTGGACAGTGCCTGGCTCCCGGTCTCTCTCGTGTCTCCTCTATGCCCCGGCCCCGGACTCCTAACCCAGAATAAGCAAGGATTTGAAAGAGAGGATACCTATACCATAGAAGTCTACATATAGGGAAGTCTACATCCGGATATCAAGCAGTGAAACAGTTACTGACACTGCACGTGGTGTATTGAGCTGCATGATGACAGCCCATTACTAGGATACAGCACTTAACTCTGCAAGGAGCAAACCGAGGATTATAGCAAGACGTGAAATAAGGTCACTGACTAAGGAAGGAAAACTGCTCTTACCCAGCATGCACAGGGCCTATAGGTGGTGGACTGAGAAGGATAAAAATAGACAAGTAATGAATTATTTTTAGGGTAAATATCTGGCAAGTAGTAATATACAAAAAACATCAGCAGACCATGCAAATATATAAAAAATATCTACTTTTTGTGCCTTTTAAAAGTAAATTCTAGTCTTAAAGGGGGTCTCTGGGACAATAGTACTGATCACCCGTCCGTAGGATAGATCATCAATATACAATTTGGTGGGGGGTTCTGACACTCAGCACCCCAACAGACAAGTGCTGTAGTCTCTTCACTGCTTACCAAGAACAGCGCCATGCACTATTTAGTGGCAACACTAGGTACTGCAGCTCTACACCATTCATTCAAATGGGATTGAGCCACAGCAAGGCCGACCTGTGGATAGGATGTTACTGGACAGGGAAGAGGAAGTGAACCAGTGAAAGCTCTTCAAACAACTGATCAGCGGAGGTCCCAGGTGTCGTAACCAGTGAAAGCTCTTCAAACAACTGATCAGCGGAGGTCCCAGGTGTCGGAACCAGTGAAAACTCTTCAAACAACTGATCAGCGGAGGTCCTAGGTGTCGGAACCAGTGAAAGCTCTTCAAACAACTGATCAGCGGAGGTCCCAGGTGTTAGAACCAGTGAAAGCTTTACAAAAACATCTGATCAGCGGAGGTCCCAGGTGTCGGAACCAGTGAAAGCTCTTCAAACAACTGATCAGTGGAGGTCCCAGGTGTCGTAACCAGTGAAAGCTCTTCAAACAACTGATCAGCGGAGGTCCCAGGTGTCGGAACCAGTGAAAGCTCTTCAAACAACTGATCAGCGGAGGTCCCAGGTGTCGGAACCAGTGAAAGCTCTTCAAACAACTGATCAGCGGAGGTCCCAGGTGTCGGAACCAGTGAAAGCTCTTCAAACAACTGATCAGCGGAGGTCCCAGGTGTCAGACTTAACCAGTTTATTATTGATGGGCTGTCCTAAGGATAGATTATCTATATCATAGTCACAAACCCCCCCTTAAATATATCTAAACATTGGTAGGAGCTCCGCTTCCTGATACAAAACTCCAAATCCTCTGCCTAGACAAAAAGATATTAATAAATTTAGGGAACCTGAAGGCACCACTAGAGGGTGCTCTCTGCAGAATGTGTTACAGAATTTAAAGGGGTGACAGGTGACACCTGTCTGAAGACCCTCAATGACTAAAAGAATGGGGGTCCTTCCGCTCCACTCAATTCTATGGGACTGCCAGAGATTAGCAGTGCGCTCTATACAGTCTACTTATTTTTTGGTAGTCCCATAGAGATGAATGAAGAGGCACGTGTAGTGGTCACGGATCATCGAACCCTGTTCTCATGACTGATGCGGACCTGAACCCAACAGATTCTTATCCCCTATACTATCAATTGTTGTGGGTCCGATTATTGGAACCCCACTGATCAGAAGATCCCAAGTTCTGAAAAGGTGGACACCTCCTTTATATTTCACAAAATTTACCCAATAGGGTAAGTTCACACGGGGGTTTTTGGTCAGGATTTTGAGGCCGTATCCGCCTCAAAATCCAGTCCAAAAAGACGGCTCCCATTGAAATCAATGGGAGCCGGTTAGGTCTTTTTTCCGGGAGACGGTCCGTTCCGGCACCCGGAAATAGAAGCGAGGTGTTCATTCTTCAGGCCGTTTTGCCTCGCGATTAGGCCTGAAGACACTCCCTCCTCCGGACTAGGCCCATTCATTGGGCCTAATCGGGAGTGGAGTGCGCGACTGGTTGCCAGTGCAGTGCACTGGCATTCAATCAAGGCTACCCGGTTTTTGGTCCGGAACCTGAGGTGGCCTCCGCCTCAGGTTCCGGACCAAAAACCCCCGTGTGAACCCTAACCCAATATTTCTTACAGAGGATCCCTGACTACATTCACCTTGAGTGACCAGCCCTGAGGTGTCTCCATAACGTACAGCACCGGGTACACTTTACACTTCATATTTATGGCTTTTAATTTGAGCAGAACTCTATAAAACATTAGAGTCGCCCCGTGTCTGCACCGGCCGCCGTTAATCTTCACTTTCATTTAAGAAGCGTATGGCGGCACGAAGATACTCTCAGCTAATGAATCGGAAGCGATTTGGCGGAGAACATTATTATCCTGAAATCCAAGCGTCTCATAAGATCATATTTCTGCTCAAGTAAAAACTTAGAAGTACGTGTATAGAATATACCGGGCTACGTCAGAAACAGCGGGGCATCCGAGGAGCAAGTGACTTCTCTAGCTTTATGCAAGTCTAAATTTAGACACCTCTGGTAGTGGCTTATCTCCTCAAGATCCAAAGGATCGGGCATGTTGAAATCCAACGTGTCTGACCATTCTTTCCCCTGATATCTGCTGTATATATTGTCACCAGGTCCTCTTGAAATCAATGACGTCCGGGATGTCTGGATCCCGGAGAGGTAACAGTGTTTTTTATGTCCCCTTACCTCTCAGAGGGTTGCGATCATTGTGTTTGTGGGACCCGCGGCATCACTTACTGATCCCGGCACCTGCCAGGATCAGTAAGTAGATAGGGCCCGTTACCAGTCGGAATAACTCCAGCCGGTAACAGCCTTTTAAGAAAAAAAACGCATCGGTAGCAGCTGTCGCCGGGCCCCTAATGTCCCGGGCCCGTGCCCCGATAGTTACACCTCTGAGAAGAATCATATAACTTTGTCGTAGGGTCTTTCCACTTTCCGACATCATTAAAAATGTTTGGCACCCTGGAAAGGATTAAGGGCCTCTACCATTCAGGATCCGTGCGTGCAACAATGTCATGGGCATAGACCTGTAGGTCAAGACTAGAGAAGACCCTAAATCCAAGCCCAAAACATTTGATGAACTTTTATTGGTTCACTGGTTTCACACTCTCCTGCCCTACGCCCAAAATGATCCCAACAGATTTGGGATCATGGCTGACCAGCAGGACAGATTTGGCTTGACGTGTCCATGTTGTCTTCACGATCCACTCCTCTACCGCTATCCCATGACACCCGTATACTTCTTTCTCCTTCCAACACCTTAAAAATTCTGCCAACACCTTGCAGACTGATAAGCGCCTCTACTGAGGTCAGTCCTACAGAAACCAATTTCACACCCAGGTGGCTTCATTCCCAACTGGGACTAATAAATATTTAAGTATCTGCAATTACAGCGACGGCTTTACCAGGCTAAGTGGAATAATAACTCCGGCCACCGCTCTGTGGAAAATCCTGCAGTCACCTCCGGGATAGCAAAATGAGATTAGCGTAAAGGACTTCAATATCAGACACATGGGGCAGGTCAGGCTGGAATTAATAAAATCGCATTATTCTGCACATTTTAGGAGCTGGAGTGAAGGATGAAACTGGAAACCCCTACGTAGGCCAGCTACGGCAGACATGGGCAACTAAATGAACTTTTAGAGGGAAAATCTGTATTCCGTAGGTAGTGTGATTTGCAGTATACGAGACTAATATGCCTCGCATGAATGCAGCATCATGTTGCGCATGCGTACTACCACTCTGTTCAATTCCAGCCGAGTGCTCTACTTCGCTTCTCCTCTGGAGCGCCATCGTTATTAATGAAGACGACCTGCTGCTCCATTCATTTGGGGTCCACAATCCCCCATTCTAATGATAGGGTCAGGTTCCAGCAGTCGGGCCCTCACCTATCAGTTAAGCACTATCCAGTGCATGGAATACCCCTTAAAGACTACAAAGCAGAGACGCCACCAGTCACAGGAATGGGGGTCCCTTGTTTGGACAGAGTGAAGTTTGGATTGGCAAGGCACATGCACACGGACTCTCTGTAGGACTGATGCGTACAACGCTCAGCTATCCTCTTCAGTCCCATAGACTTTATCTAGAGGACCAATGCTCATGTGTGACCAGGGCCGCACCTCTAATGAGGTGAGGCGGCGGCCTCAGGCGGCACCCCGGAGGGGGTGGCAGCCGCGGCAATTATATATTCTTCTCTAACTTTTTTTCTAAACTAGTGCAGGAGAGGGCTGCTCTGAAAACAACCCGAGTGGCCCTCTCCTGCGCTGGTTTAGATCTGCGTATCAGCGGAGGCAGCATCATCATGCTACCTGGGCTGAGACGCAGACATCTTATTGCCGTGTGCAGTGAAGAGGTGGCGGCAGCGGGGTCGGTAAGTAACATACTTTTTTTAGTTATATATTTAGCCGCTACCTGCTGGAGTATCCCCAAGCAGGTTGCAGCCTATTTACCTACCTCCATGGGCCTGCTCATAGCCACCCCCACCCCCCCTTATGCTATAGGATGCAGAGGGCGGCTGTGAGCTGGCCTGGGCCCAGGCCGCGAATCCACTGCTACTATTATTATACTTGGGGGTCTTTTCAGACCCTCGAGTATAATAATAGGAGCCCCAGGGGAGGTGAGCGAACATAATAAACAGTGGTACTCACCTCTCCGGGATCCGAAGTTAATCCTAGCAGGCTTTGGGCCTGTATGGTTATGTCCCAGACGTCATGCGGTCTGGGACATTACCATATAGGCCTGAAGTATGCGCTAACAGTACCATACAGGCCACGTGACGTCTGGGACATTACCATACAGGCCCGAAGCCTGCTAGGAATAACATCAGACCCCGGAGAGGTAACACTGTTTATTATGTTCCCTCACCTCCCCATGGTCTCTGATTATTATAATCGAGGGTCTGAAAAGACCCCCCCGAGTATAATAATAGTTCATGGGTGTGCCACTGTGGTGCATAATAGTTGGGTGGACAACTGTGGGACATAATAGAGGTTGAAGCATCCAAATTAGGTACCCCCATTCTCATGATAGGTGGGGGTCCCTTCTCAACTGTATGAAGCTGTAGTCTTTTATTTTTTAGTACTGAGGATGCACAATAACTTCTACTTGCAGAGGAATACTCCATAATTCCGCCGCCATGTGACCACCGCTATCAGCTGGAGAAGGTAAATTGATTTAGCAGAAATGTACTGAGCTGCGGCGTGTTGTGAGCCGGAGTCAGCACAGCGGAGCGTTGCCTGTGTACGGAGGCCATCTTCTCTCTGCAGGGACGTCTCCAAGCCATAACTATGTGCAAAGTGAGATGCGGAAAGCGCTTTATGTAACATCCCCGTCCATTCCTCACTCGATTTGCTCCACTTCTTTACAACAGCTAAGTGCTTTTAGTGTCGAGCCCCTGCAGAGATCTATCCATGGAAACCGCATGCATGATTACTGAAGACCCGACTCGTGCACATCCCATAATACGAAGATATCTGCGGCCATGATGTGTGGCCTCCCATAAGTGGTCTGGACAAACACAAACATGCAGACAG
The DNA here is from genome assembly GCF_031893055.1 of Leptodactylus fuscus. Taxonomy (NCBI): domain Eukaryota; kingdom Metazoa; phylum Chordata; class Amphibia; order Anura; family Leptodactylidae; genus Leptodactylus; species Leptodactylus fuscus. The sequence goes on along the minus strand of NC_134270.1, from coordinate 910,966 downwards.
TCCTCTGGTGGTGGAGCAGTAATAAACCGGAGCCCTGGCCTAGCAAGTCCTACGGGGGAATAGGATTTCATGCAGAATATAAACACTCCATTCCATGAATTATTAGATTTCTCTGGAGCTCAAAAGAGTTAAAGACGAATAAAAAGGTGGAAATAACACCGAGCGTTCATGCGCCTCTTGAGAAGTACTTGAGTGGGGACAACTATGACCTGGGTTTAACAACACTCCACACAAGAGGTAACACACTGCGGACAGAGCCTGCGCCGACGCCGATACCCGTCAACAACCAGATCGCAGTGTACGAATACTAAATACCGCAACACAACTGGTAAACTCGCACTGGTCGGAAATGTTACAGATTGTTTTGGCAAAATTCCACGTTGGAATACAGTACAAGGAAAGTGGATGAGATTGTAACAAAACGAATGGGTACGAAGAAATCTGCAATCAAATTTAGTGTTGTGGATTTTACCGTGAACTACACGGGGGGTTCACAGCAAAATCCACAAGTCTGGAGGATCGATATACTTACCTTTGGAATTCTTTGGCATGAGCGTGGCCACATTTGCTGTCTCCGTTTACCAATATATGGAGATTTGCTGTTGCGTTAAGCAACGTTTCTTGAAAGGAGACCATTTAAAGAGAACCCGGGACACTAAACCATCCACAGGTCCTTATAGAGGGTTTAAGGTTCCAAACTATTACAAACTCATCGAAACCCGCAATACAAAAAAACAAAAAACTCACAAACCTTTATGATTATTTAAAGGTGCTCCCGACGCCTGCGCAGTTCTTCCTCTACACCCCTGCTTCACCGCGCAAGCGCTGGAGGTTCAGTGCATGCGCACCAAAGCCGAGGTGTACTCCTCTGGCCTAAGCCTCAATATCTCTAGGGGAAAAACCTACAAAATGCCCCCTCTTCTGTCTGTAATAATTGGATATACGCCTACCCGACCGTTCATCGTTTATAGTTTGCCGGCTGACCAAATAGCCATTATGACCCTGTGAAATATATCAAGGTTGAGAGGCTGCGGCGAGCAGCAGAACATAATGTACAAGCGTCTGCACCAGGAGTGTCGCCCCTTGCTACCGGGGAAGATGAATCGCCTCATTTTATGTAACACAGATTAAAACTCCGCTCTGACATCCCGCTAAATCTATGGCAGAATTAAGGACGGGGATCTTTAAATGTGGGAATAAAGAAAAATGTCTCACGACAGAGACGTTTAGTAAGTAATACTGTTCCCATTAACTCTGCAGACTCGGACAAGGCTCTCCGTCATTACATTGTAGAACCCAGACAAAGGGAAGTTTTTCATCTTTGTGGCTTGTATGGGTAAGTTCATACAGAGATTTTTGGGCAAGATTTTGAGGCCGTATCCGCCTCAAAACCCTGACCACAAAGACGGCTCCCATTGAAATTAATGGGAGCCGATCGATCAGGAGTTTTTTCCGGGAGCCGTTTCTTCCGGCTCCCAGAAAAAAGGAGCGACATGCTCATTCTTCAGGTCGTTTCGACTCACGATTCGGCCTGAAGACGCTCCCTCCTCCCGACTAGGCCCATTCATTGGGCTTAATCCGGAGCAGAGTGCGCGGCTGGATGCCGGAGCAGTACACCGACTTTCAGTCGCGGGTACCCGGCTTTTGGACCGGAACCTAAGGCGGCCTCCAAAAAACCCAGTGTGAACTTACCCTAACAGTCCTCTATCCTCTGTGCCGGAGAAAGGAGGATTGGGTTATTGGGTTTCAACATGCCCGATCCTTTACTTCTCAGGGAAGATAAGATGCTGCCAAACAAGTCTTCCAGCTGCTTACTCTACTCCCTCCATTCAGAATATATACGTGTTTGATAGAGCTGAGTGTGCATGTGTATGGAGGGGTCAGGGGGCAATGCTATTGGCCAAAGAGGCACTCAGCTGACAGCCTTTTACCGTGTACGGCCATATTAAAGGGGTTGCCAAAAGCGTATATCAGATCATGGTAGTGATGACCTATGTCATCAATATCAGATTGGTGGCATCTAACAGCCAGCACCCCCACTGATCAGCTGCTATGGCTGCCGCATCTGTACACTGTGCAGTGTACAGATGTACAGATGCAAGTAAATTGGAGCTGAGCTGTTGTAAAGTGTTCAAAGCTGTATGCTTCCAGCAAAATGCATGGTGCCCATTCCGCGGTTGCACCTGCTGATCAGTGGGTGCGCTGGCTGTCTTATATGATCTTTCTTTCCGAGCAGCCTGCCCTCCCTCACTATTCCATGCACTCCCTCCCTGCTGGGATATCCCATAAGGAGAAACGCTGAAGTATCAGATGCAATCATCCGAGTAGACATCAGCCAGGAACATTATGCAGCATAACCAGCTATGTGAAAGAGTTGCACAGACTCTACAACAACAAAATACCCGGGTGCATTTAAGACTTCTTAGAAAGTTTGCAAGGAATGAAGTCAGTGAAAAAGCGCCTTTAAAGTCTGAATAATGTTGGATTTGGGTACAGTAACTAATATGTTATAGGGCTACGGCAGTTTCCTAAGTATACTGTGTACTGTTGTTTTTTTGCACTGTAGAAAACTGAATTATACAGGGCCATAAAAACGTGGGCAGCTTTGTTCTCAGGGGGGGATACTTTATTATAATATATAAAGAGCCGACTCAGTAGATAAAATTTTCACTGTACTGAGTCTAATTGCTGCAGACTCACCTGCAGGCACAGCATGGCAGCCGATCTCGATGCCAGCTCCAGTACAAGGTGTGCCCATTAACTACTTACATCCTATCAATCTCTTTTTCTTTCCAGGTTCAAAGGAAAACACTTCATCTAGAAATCTATGAGCCATTATGCTCCGGCTCATTTTTTATTTTGCTTTTTTTTTTTTTTGAGATCTGCATTAATTCAGCTGCTTGCACATAATGCCCCCACAGCTGCTCCCTCAGCCCGCCATGCTACACACCCCGAGAGGCTCTCTCTGTGGCATTATCCCATCCTACCAGCTCACATTGCAACCTTGCTTCATTAATTCAGGGAGGGTACGGGGCTCACTTAATGAGCCGCCACTCAGAATCCAGCAAAGTAGTGTGCAGATGTCTCCTGGTAAGTAAAGCTGGAAACAAAACACTTAACCTCACCGAGGCAACGATCATGATGATTATGGAAGCCACAGATGCCAAAAGACAACATCAAGGGACTGGAAGATGATGACGAAATGTCACCATTTGTAACTTTTCTGTTTGCTTTCAGTGCACTGAGCATTTGGGGAAATCATCAAGCCCTGTGTTTTGAGTTGTAGAAATTTGCAAATTATTGTGCAAAATTATTTGCACAAAAAAAAATCTGCAACACCTTACATTTTTATGCTGCTCATTGCACTTTTAGAATGTGGGTTATGGTTAGGTTGGATTCACATCTTTGTTGGAATCTCTGTCTACAATCATTGGACGGATCATCAACAACACGCTCATTATATGGCTTCCCAGCGAGCTGCTGAGTTGCCGGAACAATCACAGGCCTGGTGCGAGGAACAAGTTCAGCGGCAGGACAGCTTGAGAGCTGCCGAAACGCTGGAGCATGCAGATCATCGACACCAACAACACGCTCATTATATGGCTTCCCAGCGAGCTGCTGAGATGCCGGAACAATCACAGGCATGGTGCGAGGAACAAGTTCAGCAGCAGGACAGCTTGAGAGCTGCTAAAACGCCAGAGCATAAAGATCATCGACATCAACAACACGCTCATTATATGGCTTCCCAGCGAGCTGCTGAGATGCCGGAACAATCACAGGCCTGGTGTGAGGAACAAGTTCAGCGGCAGGACAGATTGAGAGCTGCCGAAATGTGGGTTCAGGCAAACCATCAACGGCAGCATTTTGCTGAATATAGGCGGATCATTGACGCCAACAATCCGCAGGCGAAGTCGTGGGCAGAGGTTAGTATATATATAGCTGGGGAAGGCGAACAAAAACAACATCAAATCTCTCCAACACAGTACGGTCCTGTGGCTCTGATGTCTTCTTCCAGTGGAAGTCCCCGCCACACCGCTGAGGCCACGTCGCAGGGTCTTGTTCTGTGACATCTCGTGTCCTTTCCCGTGCAGTGGGGATGTCCCAGAGCAGAAGGACTGGAGCACACTGGGTAACACTAGGGCACCGAGGACAGATGAGTATGTTTAGTTTTTGCCCTTCCTGGACAACCCCATTAAAAGCAAGTATATATGTATATAGAGCCAGGAAAAAGGCAACGTAGGCAGCTGCCTAAGGCACAACGAGAAGAGGGGAAATATATGGATTAAAAGCCTTTAAGTTTCTCTGCACAACCCAGTGCAGAGGATGAGAGAGTTAATCCCGTCTGCGTGTGTTCACCTCGTAGAGACGCTGGATTATTTAGCAGTGTGATAATGACTTATGACAGCGTCTTCATGTGTTATGTAAGGAGAATGGCGCCTGGTATACACACAGTATAACGAAGAGAACAATGCGAGTGAGGCAGGAGACGGACGTAATGTTCTCATGACACAGCGCTCACCGCTATAAGTGATAAGGTGCAGATTGATAGAGGAGTAGTCAATAGAAACCCTTAAAGGATATCTAATAAAGGAGACGTGGCTATGCTATATATACAATGAAATGCCTTGACTTCTGCATCTTATAGCCATCTTGAAATTTGGCATTTCGCAAGGAAACAAAAAACCAAATGAAAGTAGCGACCGTGGTAGTCAACGTCCAACCCATTAAAGATCCTTGAAATATGAGCCAACTGGATTTGGGGTTCTTGCCCATCATCAGAGACCACCGGGGAGTCCTACAAGGAGAAGGTACGGAAACAAGTGCAGCGGCCCCTATGGTAGAGACTAGAGATGAGCGAGTAATATTCGATCGAACACCTCCCCGCCATAGATATGCGTGTAAGCAGCCGAACACCAAGGGGTTAAGCGCAGTGAATACTCGATGTGTTTAACCCCTTGGGGTTCAGCCGCTTACACGCATATCTATGGCGGGGAGGTATTCGATCGAATACTACTCGCTCATCTCTAGTAGAGACACCATACCCCTCTGAGATAGGCTTCTCACCCAGCAAGGACTCCGCTCGGTACTGACCAGCGGTAAGAACCTACAAATGGCTATGGGACTGAGCTACAGCTTGGTTGGATGACCAAAAGATAGGTCACTGGTCCAAGAAGAAGTAGTGGAGCTCTAAATCACAGTCCTGGAAAATTCCTTTAAAAACACTACGTACTACGGTGTATGGTTGTGACAACTGTCTGCAGCAGGAGCCTCTCCCCCCTGACTCTCAGTCAGTCCCTAGGTGATACAGATCGATGAAAATAAAGCAGTTGACTGGGGTACGGTTTTTACGGTCCATCCATAGATGATAGAGGGGAGGGGGTGCAACAACCGACCCCCAGCTGTACAGAACCGCTTCCGGCGCCCGTCCTATACGCACCCCCATGTGCTCCCTCTGAGTGCTGAGCTGCAATGATGGTGTCAATTTGCTATATAGTGTGGGGGTCGGGTTGGTGGTGTGTGTGTTGACCTAAGGACATGACATAAAAAATTTAGTCCCGGACAATCCCTGTAACCCCTGTGTTCTCTGCGGGATTTCTACAAGAGATCATTGCAGGAATGCACAGAAACTCCTACAGATTGACAAAGAGGAGACGATTCTTTCGGTTTATTTTGGCTGTAGAGCAGGTCAGTCCGCCATATTGATGTGTGTGGTCAAGCGCAGGTTACTACTATCTATACTAGGGATATACAGTGTATCGGCGCTGTCTGGAGCCGCTGTACGAGGCTCGGCTTTAATCATGTATTCCTTCCCTTTGCGTGTTACTTTGATTTTATTTCGCCCTCTTTCGTGTTTAATTACCAACGACTTCAGTGAATTAATTATTGTTTTATCACCGCTCCGGCATTCTAGAAGGGAAAAAAAATTGTTTGCAACAGAAATTGCCGAGCGTGTTTAACTGAGGCGCTGCTAATTAGCGGCCTAGCAAGAACATGACTGTGGGGGACGGATACATGGGGGGGACCGCGCCAATAACCCTATCCCCAGAAAACCCCGCAATGCCCATACTAGAAGAACAAATATTAACACTGTGCGAACTTTACAGGCAGAGGAGGATTTTTTTCATTGTATCTAATTTTGCTGCGGTTTCCATGGCTGAATCAGCGCTGAAACCGCATTGCGACTCCTCAGGTTGGATCAGCCCTACAGCCGTGATGGCGAACCTATGGCACGGGTGCCAGAGGTGGCACTCAGAGCCCTCTCTTTGGGCACGCATCCATAGAACAGATTATACTGTGTGTGGGGTCACTGTGAAGCAGATTATACTGTGTGGGGGCCACTGTGGAGCAGATTATACTGTGTGGGGGCCACTGTGGAGCTGATTGTACTGTGTGGGGGCCACTGTGGAGCAGATTGTACTGTGTGGGGGCCACTGTGGAGCTGATTATACTGTGTGGGGGCCACTGTGCAGCATATTATACTGTGTGGAGGCCACTGTGGGGCAAATTGTACTGTGTGGGGGTCACTGTGAAGCAGATTATACAGTGTGGGGGTCACTGTGAAGCAAATTGTACTGTGTGGAGATCACTGTGGAGCAGATTATACTGTGTGTGGGTCACTGTGGGGCAGATTGTACTGTGTGGGGACCACTGTGCAGCAGATTATACTGTGTGGGGGTCACTGTGGAGCTGATTGTACAGTGTGGGGGTCACTGAGGAGCAGATTGTACTGTGTGGGGGTTACTATGAAGCAGATTATACTGTGTGTGGGCCACTGTGGAGCAAATTGTACTGTGTGGAGGCCACTGTGGAGCAGATTATACTGTGTGTGGGTCACTGTGAAGCAGATTATACTGTGTGTGGGTCACTGTGAAGCATATTATACTGTGTGGGTCACTGTGAAGCAGATTATACTGTGTGGGTCACTGTGAAGCAGATTATACTGTGTGTGGGGCCACTGTGGAGAAGATTATACTGTGTGGGGATCACTGTGCAGCAGATTATACTGTGCGGGGACCACCGTGGAGCAGATTATACTGTGTGTGGGGCCACTGTGGAGAAGATTATACTGTGTGGGGACCACTGTGCAGCAGATTATACTGTGCGGGGACCACCGTGGAGCAGATTATACTGTGTGTGGGGCCACTGTGGAGCAGATTATACTGTGTGGGGGCCACTGTGGAGCAGATTATACTGTGTGGGGACCACTGTGCAGCAAATTATACTGTGTGGGGGCCACTGTGGAGCTGATTATACTGTGTGGGGGCCACTGTGGAGCAGATTAAACTGTGTGGGGACCACTGTGCAGCAGATTATACTGTGTGGGGGTCACTTTGGAGCTGATTGTACTGTGTGGGGACCACTGTGCAGCAGATTATACTGTGTGGGGGCGACTGTGGAGCTGATTGTACTGTGTGGGGGTCCCTGTGCAGCAGATTGTACTGTGTGGGGGTAACTGTGAAGCAGATTATACAGTGTGTGGGCCACTGTGGAGCAAATTGTACTGTGTGGAGACCACTGTGGAACAGATTATACTGTGTGGGGGTCACTGTGGAGCTGATTGTACTGTGTGGGGGTCACTGTGAAGCAGATTATACTGTGTGGGGGTCACTGTGGAGCAAATTGTACTGTGTGTGGGTCACTGTGAAGCAGATTATACTGTGTGGGGGCCACTGTGGAGCAGATTATACTGTGTGGGGACCACTGTGAAGCAGATTATACTGTGTGTGGGTCACTGTGAAGCAGATTATACTGTGTGGGGGCCACTGTGGAGCAGATTGTACTGTGTGGGGGTCACAGTGGAGCGAAAGCTCTATAAAGCCCCATTCATATGACCATATTTTGCAGGTCTGTAATTGTGTGCAATTGTGGATCCGCACATTATTAAGGTTAAATTGCTGTGTTGGCACTTCATGATAGTTTAGTGGGTTTTGGGTTGCAGTTTGGGCACCCGGTCTCTGCCTTACGGTATATGAAGTTTTGGCTGTATGCCGCAAATGAACATACCTTATACAGCCAGGGACCAGGCACTCTGCTGGATGATGACGTGAAATCCAGTTCCTGATTAACCCCTTAGATGACATGATCAAAAATTATCACAGCATATAAACGGTTAAAGCCCCACTTCCTTGGCCTCCGTGAGTGGATTGCAGGGTTTCAAGGATCGCCATGGCAGCCAAGAAGCCTAACAAAGGATATGTGATAGGGTCTGAGCACTGGGACTACCACTGACCAAGAAAGGGGGGGGGGTCCTGTGCCCGCCATGTGAATGGAGCAGGGGACCAGTTTTCCAATCCTCTCTATCCCTGGTGGTCCCAGTGAGCATGCTCGACCACTGCCACATTGAAATGGAGGACATGGACCCCTGTTCTCACGATCTCTGAGGATGTTAGTGTCCAGACACCATTGATGAGACCACCTAGTCTATGACTTAGTAGGGAATCTCCATGCACTGGGTTTACAGCCCCACTGGGGATTAGTTATGGCGGCGATGTCTGACGTGTCCTGTTCACCTCTCCGATAACTCAAGTCTCCTCCATTCCATACGCTGTGATGTGCGCTTACAACGACGGCTAATACTTCTATTATTGAGAGCATTAATGAGTTTGCAGTAAAGCTTCTGTCGGGGATTTGCACAATGTATACATGGTATGGATTTAGTGGTAGTTATGGGGTGAGGGTAAGTTTAGGCGTCACATTAACTACATGGTGCGAGAGGAGGAGGCGTCTTATTTATGTGTTACTATGTAAATCGCAGCAGTCAGCTCAGTGTATATATAGCAGAGGAGAAAAGTACGTCAAAGCAAAATGTATCCCTTTTAGAGAAATTGCATTCTACTGTATTGCAGTCTATGGTACAATCCCTGTATAACTAGTGAAGCCTGACATAGGCAAGCCTCAATAGTTATATTACTATAGCAGAACTGGGAGCCTTCCAAAGGCTTTCGACTGCCATAGGAACCAAATGGCTCCTGTGATCGTGACATGTATGGCGTATGTAGTATGTATACATTGCTGCTATTGCAACAAATGAGCCACACAGAGCAAGGGTAAAATCCCACTACACAGGCAGGGTAAATACAGGGCTACGCTCCTTATAAAAGGGATTGTGTAATGTACAGAGGTATAAGAAATACTCTGCAGACGGCTTATATATAATACCAACAGATCCCGTAGCTTATGCTGTACAGTCCTTTGAGGAATGAGCATAGAAATGGGAATGGAACTTTTCACAAAAAATAAATAAAAGCGCAAAATCTCCTGCTAATATTTTATTTATGGGGTGAAAACAACAAGTTCTGGGTTTTCTGTACACATTTCATCAGTGCACTAAAAAAAAGCAGCAAGTGAAAGGTGTCATCTCCTTCCCCGCACAGCACGGAGAACCAACCAAAGCGATCTGAGGCTCCAGATCCGCAGCGTCCTATCCGATGGCTTTTTATCATTCGTGACTCCTGATGACAATAATAAATCAGGTTCTGCTGCAAAACTTTTTCCGAGCACGTAGCAGAAATAACTTTGCATATCGCCTAGCAGTTGCCACAGACAGGGGGTGACTACCCTAAACCCCTACCCTAAACCCCTAAGATCTAATACCCAGCGGCTGTACAGAAGTGCGGGTGTCATGGACGTACGGTATAATAGAAAGACAGGACTGGATTCTATAGGTCAAGTTTAAGAAATAGAAATAATGGGGTACTCACCCAAGGCGTCATTAAAACTTTTCAGGCTTTATTCCACTTCATTAAAAACAACAGCAGGAGAGAGGCATGCAGAGATGAAAAACAGAAGCGACGATTGTTTCGCACCTCTTAGGTGCTTTTTCAAGCTTAGTATGAAGCTTGAAAAAGCGCCTGAGATGTGCAAAACGATCGTCGCTGCGGTTTTAATGACGCCTCGGGTGATTGCCCCAATATTTTTATTTTTTGCTGTATCAATGAGTTCCCTTCTGAGCACCAAACCTTTCCTTAAGGAGTGCCGTGTCACCTACAGGTACTTACAATTGTCACCCCAGTTACTCTCCTGACCATATCAACCAGAACTGGAGATGAAGATCAGATTTCTTAAACTCGGCCTATAGAGTCCAGTCGCTGGTTTGGGACGTCATCTGGGGTGGATGAATAAGCATGAAATTGTAGTGTAGATGCAAAAACACTCCAAGACACAGCACCATAATCAGTCCCATAGACGTGACCGGGCTACTAGTCATACGTGTGCACTACGCTCCATTCATACAGGGGGCTCAAGGACCCCCATCCTTGCGATCGCCGGGTGTTCCAGCACACAGACCTTCAGTCATCACATAAGTGTAATGGATAAGTATTGTTATTGGACAAACCTGTTAACCCCATAGACTTATGTAGACCTCAGCTCTGCTACATCTACTATATATTGCAAATTCGAGTTTGTTGACAAATTTGCATAAATATATGAATCCCCGTGCAGAAAAAAAAACATGGCCATATGCTTTAATGTCATAATGAATAAAACATAGTTAGCGCTGGGTAAATGACAACGATAAAGAAGTAAAATCACATTTTGCAAGCCCACGTGAAGAAGTATGGAAGGTAGAGGAGATAATGTACGTGTCTGGAGATTGCTCCCGCCAAGGTACTTATCCATCTGGTGCAATGTAGTCATGTATACGTACAGTCACTACAGTCATACATGTCCTGGGAGTGCTCCATAGACTGTACATGTAGTCTGCGGGCACCTGCGTACTTATCATGGTCTCATATCACCTGGCATGTTCAGCTGGAAACCTGCGTGTCTTTCGACTGACGCCCACACACATGACTGTGCCAGCTCTGCCAGGTGTTAATGGCAGCAGTAAAAGATCAAATCGAAAAAAAATAGCCCCCACGGGGAGGTGGAAGAGGATTTTCCAACCGTGTGTCATTACTGCTGCGTGCGCTTCACTGTGTTCTGCTACTTAAAGGGATATTCTCGCAACGGCCTGTTATACTTTGTACAGATCAACTGCAAAAGGTCACGAATCGTTCAATAACATTTGCTTAAATATAAGAAAAATGCTCCTTTCACCACTTATCAGGCTATTTTCCTGCTCCCTACCCTGACATTCACTCTGAAATCCCTGCTACATTTGTATTGGTTTCCCAAGACGGACTGTCAGGGATCAGATCGTCTATACCTAAAGTAGTCAACACAGAAGGGATGGGGTAGACAACAATACAAACATGGTGCTGCAGCTACTAGTAGGTTTTCTATCTTAACCCAAATGCTTAAAGGGAATTCATTAAAATTACATTTTTTGTCCCTAACACGTAGGAATAGCCTTAAGAAAGGCTATTCTTCTCCTACCTTTAGATGTCTTCTCCGCGCCGCCATTCCGTAGAAATCATGGTTTTCGTCAGTATGCAAATGAGTTTTCTCACAGCACTGGGGGCGGTCCTCAGCGCTCAAACAGCACTGGGGGCGTCCTCAATTCTGCGAGAGAAATCTCCAGCGCCGCCTCCATCTTCATCTGGAAAGGCCTCTCCCTGTGTCTTCTTCCGTCCTGGGTTTCAATCTTCTAGGCCTCGGGCAGAGCCGACTGCGCATGCCCATGGCCACAAGTAAATGGTCAAACTTCTACGCATGTGCGGTTGGCTCTGCCATCGGGCCTCGGGCAGAGCCGACTGCACATGCTCGCAGCCATTTTTTTGTGGTGCGAGTGTAAGGAGCAGGAACATTTTATGGTATATGGCTAGTTGTCTGCGAGACCATCCCCTTAATATTAACAGTTGTTTATTCATAGTGCCCGTTCATATTCTACTTTTACCTTCTTCAAGGAGTCCCATGATCTTAGTGTGACCTCTTTTTTCTAGCATTGGTTGCTGTGCAAACATGAGGTTTTCCCTGTGCTCTGAGCACAGCCTTGTCATCCATTCCAGCGCCGCCTTTCTTCTGCTCTGTTGGCCATTCTCCTTTTCTTCTTACAGGAGACCACCATGAAATGGCTGACGGAACAGCCGACTGCGCATGTCCGCCAGCCATTTTGTGGTGGTCTCTTGTGAGAAGAGGAGTGAAGAGTAGGAGAATGGCCAACGGAGCAGAAGAAAGGCAGCACAGAATGGATGACAAGACTGTGCTCCGAGAAAATATGGCTCTCCTAGATGCAACCCTAACCCACCAGGTTTGATGGGAACACAGGGGGCCTATAGCACCACCTCCTGGATCTAGGCCAGACCTTCTTTTAGGCACTCCACTTTATCATCTACCATGTTATCAGCAGAAGCTTGTGTAGCTTCGAGGACCTTTGGAGATATGATCCTCACAGTCAGGTCCTAGACGGTCAATTTTAGTATTAGCTCGCAGTGTTTGCATTTAATAGACTTGAGGACAGGTATTAGACATGGGGACAGGTACTAGACATGTGGACAGGTACAAGACATGGGGACAGGTACTAGACTTGGGGACAGGTACAAGACATGGGGACAAGTACAAGACATGGGGACAGGTAAAAGACATGGACAGGTACTAGACATGTGGACAGGTACAAGACATGGGGACAAGTACTAGACATGGGGACAGGTACTAGACTTGGGGACAGGTACTAGACATGGGGACAGGTACAAGACATGGGGACAGGTACTAGACATGGGGACAGGTACAAGACATAGGGACAGGTACTAGACATGGGGACAGGTACAAGACATGGGGACAGGTAGTAAACATGGGGACAGGTACAAGACATGGGGACAGGTAGTAGACATGGGGACAGTTACTAGACATGTGGACAGATACAAGACATGGAGATACAAGACATGGGGACAGGTACTAGACATGGGGACAAGTACTAGACAAGGTACTAGACATGGGGACAAGTACTAGACATGGGGACAGGTACTAGACTTGGGGACAGGTACAAGACATGGGGACAAGTACAAGACATGGGGACAGGTACTAGACATGGGGACAGGTACTAGACATGGGGACAGGTACTAGACTTGGGGATAGGTACAAGACATGGGGACAAGTACAAGACATGGGGACAGGTACAAGACATGGACAGGTACTAGACATGTGGACAGGTACAAGACATGGGGACAAGTACTAGACATGGGGACAGGTACTAGACATGGGTATAGGTACTAGACTTGGGGACAGGTACTAGACATGGGGACAGGTACTAGACTTGGGGACAGGTACTAGACATGGGGACAAGTACTAGACATGGGGACAGGTACTAGACATGGGGACAGGTACTAGACATGGGAACAAGTACTAGACATGGAGACAGGTACTAGACATGGGGACAGTTACTAGACATGTGGACAGATACAAGACATGGGGACAGGTACTAGACATGGGGACAGGTACAAGACATGGGGAAAGGTACTAGACATGGGGACAGGTACAAGACATGGGGAAAGGTACTAGATATGGGGACAGGTACTAGACATGGGTGACAGCATCACCAATAGCAGATTTTCCATTTACTTCAATGACTACAATGTATAGCTCAAACAACAAATGCCGGAGTATTGCTTTAAGACAACATCAGCATTACTGTGTATTTTACTGTAAACCAACTCCTTAATATCTTTGCTATTTATCCAGAAAGTGTGGGAGATGATGTGGGTTTATTGCTACCACAAATAAGCATTGCCTTTCCAAGATTTACTAAGAAGCCCCCAGATTACTCATTACACCCCTGCCTGGAAGACTGACTTTATGTGACTGGAAAAAAATGCACTGGAGTAGATTTGTATACAGAGAAGCTGTGCCATTGTCTGTATATAGACCTAAGAAGAGATGACTAGGGTGGAGCCGATCTTGAGATTTCAGGATCGTTTTTAAAATTCAATTTTCGATCATTATCCAGCCGATCGTGAAATTTGCTCAATCGCCGATTGGGATCCGATTTTTCCCGATCGCTCAACCCTAATTGTATATTATATATACAGTGGGGTTGAGCCGATCTTGAGATTTCAGGATCGTTTTTAAAATTCAATTTTTGATCATTTTCCAGCCGATCATGATCGTGAAATTTGCTCAATCGCCGATCAGGATCCGATCTTTCCCGATCCTGATCGCTCAACCCTAATAATGTCAGGGTTACCACCGCTACTCTGTGTGAAGTTGGGGAGTGCTCTGGTTTGGTGGAAGGACAGAATGGTATAAGACATCACCTTTGCAGGCCATCCTACAGGGTGTAGAGTCTTACAGACAGACCTTGGATGCTCTACTGAGATATCATAAGCATGGGGAACAGTTCTAAACCATTGGGGTGAATTTTATTGGAGGTGTTGCATTATATTTTGCATGGAAGAACGAGAATTGGACTATTTATATCAATGGTTGTTTATAAAGCAGGTCCTTTAGAGCAAGAGATACTTTGCAACCACTTTCCACACTGGCCAAAAGTTGAGTACCCCCTCTATTATCTTGGCACCCTCTAATACCATATACTGTATACGAATGGGTTTCCAAACTACACCATTCCTTTAATGAATGGTTAAAGGGGTATATTCCATGGAAAGAGATCGGTGGGGGTTCCGGATAACAAGAAGAGGGGTCCTATGCACCCCAAATTAGTTTAGCAACAAGTCAAACAAGCCACTCTATTAATTGCACACTATAGGGACTCTGTAATCCCCTATAAGCTCCTTGGATTGCCCTAATTGAATCTACAAGGAGAGATTACATGATGTATCTATCTATGGAGAATATACAACCCGGGTTACCAGAGACGAAGTATCGATGTACGTTTCACCAGTCGCCACCAGGGACTCCCAGAAACGTTTTAATAAGAGGTTTTGTGGTGTGACAGAGCTGCAAATCTAGTGCTTTGCTTTGTTTATAGCCCCGGTCCCATCAGTAACATCATACAACTCCAGTCGGGAATACATTTACATAATATGTAATTACAAAAAGCGAGAGCATCAACATCTGCATCTGCCTGAAACTCATTACCAATCAGATGCTGCCAACGAGAGGGGAGCGCGGACCGGGGCGAGCGAGACTGAGAGCTAACGGGGTGTGCGGGACACACAGGGAGAACAACGGGAAGCTTCGCAGATGCAATCAGTACCATGTAGGCCACCCATCCTTATCCGTCAAGCCCATTCTCTCCACTAACAAAGTTGGCACAAAAAACTTTTTTTTTTTTTGGATCCTAACAAAACAAGGACATCCTTAAAGGGAATGTGTCTCTAGGAAGTGACCTATTCTTTAAGTCAAATTTTTTGAAGAATATGGGAAGAATATGCAAATCTGTCTCCCAAGATTTAAATAGGGAGACAGTGCCTCAGTTATGCTGCCCACTAGGGGGAGCTCCCTTTAACATCACGCCTAACCTTCCCAGAGGCCTTTGCTGCAATGAGGTGTGATTTTACCAAGTCAGTCACAGTGGAGCGACAAAGGCTTAGTAAGTCTCCACACACCTACATGGTGGTCTCTCCCTAAGGAGTGACAATATCCCCATAATCTGGTCTAGAAGACTCTCACCTCTGGCAACTCAGTCTTCTCTACGCTGGGCTGAAGAGGTCCAATCAGATCGAAACAGCCACTGTCCTCAGCTGACAGACTGACTTGGTAAAATCCCACATCATTGCAGCAAAGGCCTCTGAGAAGGTCAGGAATTATGTTAAAGGGATCTCCCCCTAGTGGGCAGCATAACTGAGGCACTGTCTCCCTATTTAAATCTTGGGAGACAGATTTGCATATTCTTCAATTGTCTTCTTCAGTTCCATAGAGATGGATGGAGTATGGCACTGCACATGAACAACTGACCAAGCCCATCGAACCAGAGGATCAGAGACTGGTGGGTGTCCTGAGGGTCCCCTCACCAATCCAGAAATCACCCTAAAACTTAACCAATTGCTTTGAGCAGAATTTTCCTGATAAATGACCATCCATATTTTTAGCTTTTTAATATTATTGTGGCTACAGAGAACCCTAAAACTGAAGAAAAAAATAATATGAATCTTTCTGGATGGAGGAGGGATCCAGGGTTGTCAAATATATCAGACCAGCCGGTGTTCTGGAAACCTGAGAGCCTTGGGATTGGACCAAATTTTCTTGCAGTTCTATAAGGTGACAGGATATCCTCTAAGAGGTCCGTATTTCTTAAAGGGACAATGAAATGGGGTCATCCTCATAAGTTTTTAACTCATACTCATACTCTTAGCTATTTAGTGTACAATGAAGTCTATGGAAAAGGAGAGGTGAGGACAAGAGGCAGTGAGATCTGAAACCCACAAAATAGCATGACAGAGATGGACTGTATAGAGCAATAGGGTCATCTTATCTCTCTACCGTCTCTCTGGCTCCTCCCCTCTCCATAGACTTCTATTTTTTGCTGCTTAAGATCAAATCCATACACAAGTGAAGCGACAGACACTTTTCTTTAATAATATTACTATTATCCTCAGGAATGATGATTTATGAAATTAAAAAAGTTTCAAAAGTTTAGGTATGTCTTAAAGAGGACCTTTCACTACCTCTACTAACTCAAACACTTTGCATCCTTTACTAGGCGCCTCTACACTGATTCTGGCACAGTTGGAATTTTTTCTCTAGCCCATACGGTTCCTGTGCAATCATTTCTTTTACTATCAGCACAATTATGCGCTCTACTATCAGGTGGGCGGTCCCTGACTACCTGCTTCTGTCTGGCACCGCCCACTGGAAAACAGAGTATAACTGTGAAGAAACTAGCAGCACCAATATCTTCGCAATGGTGGGGGCTAGGGACAAAATTCCAACTGCGCAGAAATCAGTGGAGCAGCGCCTATTAAAGGATGCAAAGAACTGGAGATGGTGGAAGGGTTGAAAGGTCCCCTTTAAGTAATAATTTCATATAAGTGATAGCAGGAAACCTTGTTATAAAAAGAGTTATTTAAGATTTGGAAAATTATCATAAATCAATTTAAGGCTTACTTGGAGATCAAATCATGGCGTTGTTCTGCAGAGAACAGGCTTATGGCATTTCTTCCCAGTTGATATTGGTGAAATAAGAAGCATATGTGGCTTTATTCCAGGCCGATGAAATCACAGCTGTGATACATGAGCATGAAGCAGACTGAACTGTGACCTGGGAGAAGATTTCTGCGGAAACGCGACCTCGTCTCCTCTCCGCTCCCATCCTTAATTAACTTCTACACATTTGTTATGCTAATTGCTCTTTGATTAGCGGTTATGACTCTGGCAATTTGATGCTAAATTGATGGAAATGATTGCTGAGTATGTGAACCTTGTCTGCCGAGTATGGGAAGTATCTCATCTGTATGACCTGCGTGATATAAGAGGATGAAGAAGATGTTCTGGGCATAATATCACTCCCTAAGGAGAGATCACCTTCTCAGGCGTGTAGAGTCTTACAAAAAACCTTTTTAGCTCCACTGGGGGATTATGGGAAAAATATGCAGATCTGTTTCCCAAGGTGTAAATAGGAAAACACTGCCTCTGTTTGCTGCCCTCTAGGGGTAGCTCCCTTGAACATCATGCCCGACTTTGCAACAAACAATTTTTACTGCTATGATGCGAGATTTTGCAAAGTCAGTATCCCAGCTGTGGACATTGCTGTGCTGAAGTGATCCAACCAGATCGAAACAGCGCTGTCCACAGCTGGGATATTGACTTGGCAAAATCCCGCATCATAGCAGTAAAGGCTTGTTGGAAAGTCGGGCATGATGTTCAAGGGAGCTACCCCTAGAGGGCAGCAAACAGAGGTAGTGTTTTCCTATTTACATCTTGGGAAACAGATTTGCATATTTTTCCAAAGAAGAGGATGGGAAGACATGGAGGAGTGGATTGAGCAGAAGGGAGAAGTAGAAGAAGCTTCTTATGTATTTCCCATTCATTTAGGAGCCATTCTTAGCTTTGACTCAAAAAAATGCAACCAAAAAAGCTGGAAAATTTACAGATTGGTGGAGGATTGATGGCTCAGGAACCTATGAATTGGCTGAACAGGGGATTTTGACCTCTGTTATGAACAGAGCAGGGCTTGACGGACAACCTCCATCCACATCACCAGGGGTGCTAGAGATAGATGAAGTACAGATCTCAATTATGTCTGGTGCACCCAAAGAAATGAATGGTGCACTACGTGTATCAGCCTGACCACCTCTCCATTCAGAATCGACTACATCCCTCATTCTCCTGATCTGCAGGTATCTAAATATGGGTATGGGGGCACTCGTCCACATTAGGGAGAGTGTGTGCCTACATAGGCAGTACGGAGACTTACAAGTCATTCCTGCTCCGCTAGGGATCATGGGTAAAAAATATGCAAATCTAGTCTCCTGGATGGAATTAGGAGAACAGAGTGCACTCTGTACACCACCCTATAGAGGGCGGCATCCTTAACATCATGAACGACTCAGTTATAAAGTCTTTTAATCATAATGTGGATTTAATTGCTAAATCAGTATTTCTGTCCCAAAAGGAACAGATTCCCAACTATGAACAGCACTGTTTCGGCCTATTGGGCCATCCTCAGCATAGTGTAGGGATACTGATTTAGCAGAGTGAGAGACTATAGACCAGGGTATGGGGGCACTCGTCCACATTAGGGAGAGTGTTTGCCTACATAGTCTCCGTACTGCCTATGTAGGCAAACACTCTCCCTAATGTGGACGAGTGCCCCCATACCCTGGTCTATAGTCTCTCACTCTGCTAAATCAGTATCCCTACACTATGCTGAGGATGGCCCAATAGGCCGAAACAGTGCTGTTCATAGTTGGGAATCTGTTCCTTTTGGGACAGAAATACTGATTTAGCAATTAAATCCACATTATGATTAAAAGACTTTATAACTGAGTCGTTCATGATGTTAAGGATGCCGCCCTCTATAGGGTGGTGTACAGAGTGCACTCTGCTCTCCTAATTCCATCCAGGTATCTAAATAGTCAGTCTACAGCATCTTTAAAGGGATCCTATTATTGGATACCCTTTTTTTCTGACTAACACATAGGAATAGCCTTAAGAAAGGCTATTCTTCTACCTTTAGATGTCTTCTCCGCGGCGCTGTTCAGTAGAAATATAGGTTTTCTTCAGAATGCAAATGAATTCTCTCGCAGCACTGGAGGCGTCTACAATGCTGCAAGAGCAATCTAGAGCACCACCTCCATCTTCTTCAGTAACGTTTCTCCCTGTGTCTTCTTTTGTCCTGAGTTTCAATCTTCTAGGCCTCGGGCAGAGCCGACTGCGCATGCCAGAGCCACAAGAAAATAGCCGCTTACACCAGCTTACTATGTAAGCTGCCATTTTCTTGTAGGTGCAGAGCATGCGCAATCGGTTCTGCTGGAGGCCTGGAAGATTGAAACCCAGGATGGAAGAAGACACAGGGAGAGGGCGTTCCGGAAGAAGATAGAGGTGGCGCTGGAGATTTCTCTTGCATTTGGGGATGCCACCGGTGCTGTTTGAGTGCTGAGGCCCGCCCCCAGTGCTGCAAGAGAACTCATTTACATACCGAAGAAAACCGGGATTTCTACCAAATGGTGGCGCGGAGAAGATAGGTAGGAGAAGGATAGCCTTCCTTAAGGCTATTCCTACGTGTTAGTCAGAAGAAAAGGGTATCCAATGATAGGATCCCTTTAAGTAACACATCCTCATGGGGCGGACAGTAAAAGCCCAATATCTTCCCTTATTCACATTGTTTCAAGAGCACTGCAGGGACAGGCGGAGAGATGAGGAGTCTTTGCTCGTATTCCCTAAGGCCTCCAGTTTTAATTGAAAATTGTAACAACAGGAAAAAGCGGCCGCTGATTAAATTGTGGAATATGTGAGATGGAAATGAGGAGACAGATAGGAACCTGCAAACTTCTTGACTCTGCAGCTCTGCCGTGTGATTTGTCGTGTTACATCTGTCAGTCGGGGATAATGCTACACATAATACAGTATGCTGAGTGAGATGTGCTAAGTGTTACAGCCCCCGGGGATAAACACGCTGCCAAATTCCTACTTGAGCTTGTTCATCAAAAATATGTGTATGTCATAGTGATGCACAGTCATAGGAAACAAGCTGGGGGTGGGGGGTGGGATAATGGAGGCTGAGCGTCATGTCAGACGGCCATTTAAAGGAGAACTCCTCCAAAGGGAAGAGAATGCAGGATCCCTTACAACTACCAATGACCTCAAACTCTTCGAATTTAAAGGGGTTGTTGAGGTTTTAGAATTCACACTTCAGGACTCCATTCCCCATTTCATTTGAAATAGGTTGAGAGAAAAGTCCTGCAAGCAGGCGGAAACCGGGCACAAACTCAGCAGACCCCATTATAGTCTATAAAGTCCGCAAGTTTCCATGGGTAACTGCTTTTTAAGTGCATAGGGATTTTATTTTATGGGTCCGCTTAGGGACAAAAAACTTATCCTGTATTATACTCCAGAGCTGCGCTCACTATTCTGCAGGTGCAGTCACTGTGTATATACATTACATTACTTATCCTGTATTATACCCCAGAGCTGCGCTCACTATTCTGCAGGTGCAGTCACTGTGTATATACATTACATTACTTATCCTGTATTATACTCCAGAGCTGCGCTCACTATTCTGCTGGTGCAGTCACTGTGTACATACATTACATTACTTATCCTGTATTATACTCCAGAGCTGCGCTCACTATTCTGCTGGTGCAGTCACTGTGTACATACATTACATTACTTATCCTGTATTATACTCCAGAGCTGCGCTCACTATTCTGCTGGTACAGTCACTGTGTACATACATTACATTACTTATCCTGTATTATACCCCAGAGCTGCGCTCACTATTCTGCTGGTACAGTCACTGTGTACATACATTACATTACTTATCCTGTATTATACTCCAGAGCTGCGCTCACTATTCTGCTGGTGCAGTCACTGTGTACATACATTACATTACTTATCCTGTATTATACTCCAGAGCTGCGCTCACTATTCTGCTGGTGCAGTCACTGTGTACATATATTACATTACGTATCCTGTATTATACTCCAGAGCTGCGCTCACTATTCTGCTGGTGCGGTTACTGTGTATATACATTACATTACTTATCCTGTATTATACTCCAGAGCTGCGCTCACTATTCTGCTGGTGCAGTCACTGTGTACATACATTACATTACTTATCCTGTATTATACTCCAGAGCTGCGCTCACTATTCTGCTGGTGCAGTCACTGTGTACATACATTACATTACTTATCCTGTATTATACTCCAGAGCTGCGCTCACTATTCTGCTGGTACAGTCACTGTGTACATACATTACATTACTTATCCTGTATTATACCCCAGAGCTGCGCTCACTATTCTGCTGGTACAGTCACTGTGTACATACATTACATTACTTATCCTGTATTATACTCCAGAGCTGCGCTCACTATTCTGCTGGTGCAGTCACTGTGTACATACATTACATTACTTATCCTGTATTATACTCCAGAGCTGCGCTCACTATTCTGCTGGTGCAGTCACTGTGTACATATATTACATTACGTATCCTGTATTATACTCCAGAGCTGCGCTCACTATTCTGCTGGTGCGGTTACTGTGTATATACATTACATTACTTATCCTGTATTATACTCCAGAGCTGCACTCACTATTCTGCTGGTGCAGTCACTGTGTACATACATTACATTACTTATCCTGTATTATACCCCAGAGCTGCGCTCACTATTCTGCTGGTACAGTCACTGTGTACATACATTACATTAATTATCCAGTATTATGCTCCAGAGCTGCGCTCACTATTCTGCTGGTACAGTCACTGTGTACATACATTACATTACTTATCCTGTATTATACTCCAGAGCTGCGCTCACTATTCTGCTGGTACAGTCACTGTGTACATACATTACATTACTTATCCTGTATTATACTCCAGAGCTGTGCTCACTATTCTGCTGGTACAGTCACTGTGTACATACATTACATTACTTATCCTGTATTATACTCCAGAGCTGCGCTCACTATTCTGCTGGTACAGTCACTGTGTACATACATTACATTACTTATCCTGTATTATACTCCAGAGATGCGCTCACTATTCTGCTGGTGCAGTCACTGTGTACATACATTACATTACTTATCCTGTATTATACTCCAGAGATGCGCTCACTATTCTGCTGGTGCAGTCACTGTGTACATACATTACTTATCCTGTATTATACTCCAGAGCTGCGCTCACTATTCTGCTGGTACAGTCACTGTGTACATACATTACATTACTTATCCTGTATTATACTCCAGAGCTGCGCTCACTATTCTGCTGGTGCGGTCACTGTGTACATACATTACATTACTTATCCTGTATTATACTCCAGAGCTGTGCTCACTATTCTGCTGGTACAGTCACTGTGTACATACACTACATTACTTATCCTGTATTATACTCCAGAGCTGCGCTCACTATTCTGCTGGTACAGTCACTGTGTACATACATTACATTACTTATCCCGTATTATACTCCAGAGCTGCGCTCACTATTCTGCTGGTGCAGTCACTGTGTACATACATTACTTATCCTGTATTATACTCCAGAGCTGCGCTCACTATTCTGCTGGTGCGGTCACTGTGTACATACATTACATTACTTATCCTGTATTATACTCCAGAGCTGCGCTCACTATTCTGCTGGTGCGGTCACTGTGTACATACATTACATTACTTATCCTGTATTATACTCCAGAGCTGCGCTCACTATTCTGCTGGTACTGTCACTGTGTACATACATTACATTACTTATCCTGTATTATACCCCAGAGCTGCGCTCACTATTCTGCTGGTACAGTCACTGTGTACATACATTACATTACTTATCCTGTATTATACTCCAGAGCTGCGCTCACTATTCTGCTGGTGCGGTCACTGTGTACATACATTACATTACTTATCCTGTATTATACTCCAGAGCTGCGCTCACTATTCTGCTGGTACAGTCACTGTGTACATACATTACATTACTTATCCTGTATTATACTCCAGAGCTGCGCTCACTATTCTGCTGGTACAGTCACTGTGTACATACATTACATTACTTATCCTGTATTATACTCCAGAGCTGCGCTCACTATTTTGCTGGTGCGGTCACTGTGTACATACACTCACCGGCCACTTTATTAGGTACACCATGCTAGTAACGGGTTGGACCCCCTTTTTCCTTCAGAACTGCCTCAATTCTTCGTGGCATAGATACAACAAGGTGCTGGAAGCATTCCTCAGAGATTTTGGTCCATATTGACATGATGGCATCACACAGTTGCAGTCGCAGATTTGTCGGCTGCACATCCATGATGCGAATCTCCCGTTCCACCACATCCCAAAGATGCTCCTCTATTGGGGATCTGGTGACTGCTGCGCTCACTATTCTGCTGTGAGCCAGAAAATGTGCCAATTTTGTCAAAAATTAGGTCAACAAATAAGAAGTGTAAAGTTATACTAGACAATCTGAACGTACATGAGAGTTCCAACAGCATTAGATAGTTTGGAATATCTGGTGCCCTTTAGGACTGTGCTGTGTGGTCTCCCTTTGTAGTATTGGTATATCGGCCCCTCTGTACATACATGACACGTCCTATCACTCATGTATCAGCCGGATGTCACCTTCAGTCTTCTCTGTGTTACATATGTATCTGTGCTATCTCTGCCCCATTGCGGCCCCTTTGATATTCGGGTACAACCTCCCGTTGGTGGGATCAGCGGTGTCTCCTGTTGGAGGAGACGGTGAGGACACCAAACTGAGCGGAGACCAAAATCTAACTTGGTCTAAAATGAAGATCTGCTGGCCGCTACCGCTGTACGGAGGAGATAAGTCACTATCTACACCTTGGATAAGAACCGGCTGTTGTTCCTTGCTGTGTTTTTCATGATGACTGATACCAGGGCAGATAACAAGCGCGGCTTTATTTATGGTGTGTAGCAGCGGGGTTACCTTATATAATTTATTTGAAGAAATTTTAGGAATGTTTCTATTCCCTGTTTCGCTAGTCGATATCTATGTATATATTAAAGGGGTTCTCCAGCTTCCAAAAATGATCTGCAAATCTATCCACTGCAGTGCTAAACCCTCACTGTTCCCTTGTGCCCCCTTTGCTCGGCTTTACTTTACTTGCTGCTCCTTCTATCCCTTTATTATTTGCATGCAGTGAGTCTGTGGACAAACTACATTTCCCAGGATCCATCTGCCTGCTCGCACTCTCTGTGTACCCCTCCCCTCTTCACACTCCCATATCTGAAGTCACATCATGCTGTGACGTTACCAAGCCCCCCTACCCTATGTGCAGCCATCCCAGATTGAGAGCAGGCAGGTGAATCCTGGGAAATGTAGTACGTCCAAAAATTCACTGCATGTAAATAACAGGGATACAAGGAGCAGCAAGTAAAATAAAGCCGAGCACAAGATACTCAAGGGAAAAGATCGAGTTTAGCACTGCTGTGGATTTATTTGCAGCTAATTTTTGGAAGCTGGATAACCCCTTTAAGATACTGACACTGTATTTCCAATTCTCCAATACAAACCTAAGCCATTAAAGGGATCCTATCATTAAAATATTTTTTTTTTCTGACTAACACATAGGAATAGCCTTAAGAAGATCTACCTTTAGATGTCTTCTCCGTGCCGCCATTGGTAGAAATCCAGGTTTTCTTTGGTATGCAAATGAGTTCTCTCGCAGCACTGAGGGCGGTCCCTGGTGCTTAAACAGCACTGGGGGTGTCCCCAATGCTGCAAGAGAACTCTCCAGCGACGCCTCCATCTTCTTCTGGAACAGCCTCTCCCCATGACTTTTTCCAGCGCTGGGGTCAAACATCTACGCATGCGCAGTCAGCTCTGCCATTGGGCCTCGGACAGAGCCGAAAGCACATGCGCGCGGCCATTTTCTTGTGGCCGCTTACTGCAGCTTACTTTGTAAGCCGTCACAAGATAATGGCCGCTTACACCAGGCAGGCATACACAGTCGGCTCTGCCTGAGGCCTAGAAGTTTCAAGCCAGCACCGGAAGAAGACGCAGGAAGAGGCCGTTCCTGAAGAAGATGGAGGCGGCGCCGGAGAGTTCTCTCGCAGCATTGGGGACGCCTCCAGTGCTGTTTGAGTGCTGAGGACCGCCCCCAGTGCTGCAAGAGAACTCATTTGCATACAGAAGAAAACCAGGATTTCTACCAAACAGCGGAGCAGAGAAAACATCTAAAGGTAGGAGAAGAATAGTCTTTCTTAAGGCTATTCCTACGTGTTATTGAGAAAAGTTTTTGTTTTATTCATAGGATCCCTTTAAAGGGAACTTCCTGACAAAAATGTCCTACGTTTTAAAACAAGTTTTTTATGTTAAGCAAATTTGTAAGAATTTTTGATGATATGTTAAAGAATTTTTCATATCACTCCTTTCATTTTCATAAAGTACTATAACCTGTAATTTTCTTTCTGGCCACTAAGCCTGATAATAGACTGACAACTGCCAATTCTGCAGGGGTTTTCTTTTTCACCTCATTTACATCACAGATAATGTTACAATAGAAGCTAACACCTCTATAGATAACACCACTGACACTTCACTACATCCCTACTAACAATAGATGATGTCACAGCTTATCTCCTCCCCCTCTCTGCACAGAACAGCTAAAGAAAACTGAATATGGGAACACTCCATTGTAACATCAGATGAGCCCTGGATTTCAGCACCATGGTCAGCTACATGGTGAGGACTCTGCTACCGGCCAGCACATATTGCAGTGACTATAAGCCTGTATAAGAGTTCAGCAATCACATCCAGCGCAGACATGTAGTCTACAATGAACGAGGACTCGTAAGCCAATAACCTCCAGATTACAGTATACCTAAACTCTCCACAAACATTGCGTCAATCACTAGTATAATAGGTGTACACTACAAATAATACCGTATGTGGTCACTGTATGACTTGTACTGAAGTGAATAAAACATATATGGTGGCATATAATACTTCTATCTGAAGCATATGAGGTGACATATAATACTTACTTCTATCTGCAGCAGTCACTGTCTGTCTCTTCTTTCACTCGGCTACTCCTCACTCCTCCCCCTACCTTCCCCATAGACATTTATGTCATTACAGCAAGGCCGAGATATCACACTGACTGCAGGAAATACTTAGCAGGGAGAAAGAAGCATTTTTCTCTGATAAGATATACTGTATTACAAAGCTTACTGTATTATTACTATTGATTTGTGCAAAGTTTGTTGTTTCGACTCAAAATTGCTTTTCTAGCTTCCTGGACGTTTCATCATCAGGAGTCTGACCCCTGCACCTCGCCCCACCAGCTGATTCGGCTAACTCTGGTTGTCAGAAAGAACCCTTCTCCTATTCATATACTGGGCGCAGAGCTGCAGCTCCATATCTGCATAGTGGTGGTGCCTCTGGCTTGTGATAGGTTTCTCCCTGCCAGCTCTTACAAGCAGGAGGAAGGTGACACCATTCTGAAACTGTATTTCTTAGAAATACATGGGAAGCTCCGCACACAGCACTCACAGTTAGTATAGAAAGTCAGCCTACATTATCCCTCATGCCCCTGGCTTTGCTTTTCTAGTTCCCTGGATGTTTCACCATCAGGAGTCTGACCCCTGCACCTCGCCCCACCAGCTGATTTGGGTGTCAGAAAGAATCCTTCTCCTATTCATATACTGGGCGCAGAGCTGCAGTTCCATATCTGTATAGTGGTGGCACTGAGGTACTTCAACTACATGTTTATTAGTTGACTAGTAGTAGAAGAGCTGCTACATCTAGCATCTGGGGAGCATCAGATCAGCTGATCAGCGCAGGATCCAAGTGTCAGATTCCAACAAATACTGCTTGATGTTACTGATATAAACTAGGATATTCTTTTCATTTTTGGTGACGGCCACTGCAAAGATTAATAAATATTTCATCGCACGTCACTAGTCTTGTAGTGCACCTGATGGACCCTGCAAGTGGACAGCAACACTATAAAGGACATGTGACGTCTGGGGATATTACATGAGAGACCCAGTGCACTCATCCATTTACCAATGGTCCACCCTACTGCAACCTGCATCCCCCTACACCCTCCTGTCGCCCTCCTATCCAACCCCTGCGACCGAGGATCACTGACTACAAGGAAAACTTTGTAATTCTACAAGTCATAGAAGAATGTGTTTCATTACAAAGCATGAAATAAAAAACCTAAAAGCAGCTTATTACGGCTGCGAGGTATAAGCTTGTGTGTGAGAACCTCCAGTCTGCGGCGGTGATAAAAGATCCTCCTGACCTTCTGCCGGTAATAGTCGCTACCTTTCTCATCGGCCTCATACATTCCATAATCAGAAATGAATCATTCCACGCCAATTACCTGGATGAAAGGAGAGATCGCCAGCGCCTGAACTCACATTAGTCTCCGCAATACAAACACGTATCAACACACGCTGCAGAGCTTAGCGCTCAAAGAATTACAAACAGCTCCGACTCAATAGATATAGCCTTGGGTTAAACGGAGGGAACAAAGGCAGGAAAAAATGCTGTATAATGTTTGCGGTATAATGCTGGTTAACCGCTTCATTACACAAAATACATGGACCCGGCATCAGCTACTTTATAGTGCAAAACAGCCATAATTAAAGAAACCTTAAAGAAGCACCCCAGCAAAAAAAAGACCAAAAACATAAATAATATATATACCCATTATGACCTTGTATAAACATATTTGCCAATATAGTGCAGCATAGGATACCTGCTGTATTTGATGTGCTGTCATCTTGATTCCTTGTTCCCCTAAAGTCAGCCTACATTACCCCTCATGCCCCTGACTTTCTGGAGTTGTAGAGACGGGAGCAAAGTCTCATCGTTAGTTTTTCCTTGCTCTGGACTTCTGTTCCGTAACGCACTCTGAACACTCTTGGTGAAATTACAGACTATGTTTCCCTTCTGAAACTGTATTTCTTAGAAACATGGGAAGCTCTGCACACAGCACTCACAGTTAGTATAGAAAGTCGGCCTACATTACCCCTCACGCCCCTGGCTTTATAGAGATGGGAGCAAAGTCTTATATTTAGATTTTCCTTGCTCTGGACTTCTGCCCCCTAACTCACTCTGTCCCCTCTCAATGTATCCTACATGATGAAATTACAGACTATGTTTCCCTGCCTTTGGCTTGTCATAGGTTTCTCCCTGACAGCTCTTACAAGCAGGAGGAAGGTGAGACCATTCTGAAACTATATTTCTTAGAAGTACATGGGAAGCTCTGCACACAGCACTCACAGTTAGTATAGAAAGTCAGCCTGGATTACCCCTCATGCCCCTGGCTTTGTAAAGATGGGAGCAAAGTCTCATTGTTAGTTTTTCCTTGCTCTGGACTTCTGTCCCCTAACGCACTCTGAACACTCTCTGTGAAATTTCAGATTATGTCTCCCTACCTCTGGCTTGTCATAGGTTTCTCCCTGCCAGCTCTTACAAGCGGGAGGAAGGTGAGACCATACTGAAACTGTATTTCTTAGAAATACATGGGAAGCTCTGCACACAGCACTCACAGTTAGTATAGATTGACATGCTGTCTATTCAAGAGGGCAAGCTTTGGACAGGTCAGATTGGTGATCGCATGACCCAGCTCCTCATAGCGAAATTGATCTGCACCATTTGAGCCCTTTGCTAAATAGGAACCCCACTTATTTTCTGCTTCCTGGTCCCTCTTAACATACAGAGGTTGTGACTGGCTAAGCCGTCATATCCGGTGTGTTGAACGGGACCAGAAGGTACCCAAGAAGCAATAAAGCAGGAGCGGGGGGGAAGCGACGAGGTGAGCGTTGCTGCCTTTATGTATTTATTTATCTGGACCCATTATGACCTTGTTATCCTTATACATTCCCTGCCAAATAACCCCTTTAGCCTACGTCTCGTGGTGAGAACCTCCAATAATATTTACATCCCCAGAAGTGCCTGGCTTAGATTAGAGGGATTCGAGACGCGCCTCGCTGGAGCTGACGGATATCCACATCTAACCATTTAGAAGAGCGATTGTCTCATAGAACGGTCAGTTAGCTCTGATAACGGCAGGGGACGTTTCAGCGATTGCCCAGTCTTCCATGGAAGACGTATCTGGTGGAAGGAACAGGCAGAAATAATAGAGGGGAGGAAGTAATAACTCAATCTTAGTCCATTTCGAGATGGAACGTAATACCGCACATTACCATTATAGTCAAGTGGATGTCTCAAAGATAATCTGCGGTACTTACAGGATATAAGTATATACCTGTCACGGTAATCATGCAGCCTAGTACACAGGCAGTGTAGTATATAGCAGATCAATAGCGTTAGTATAACTTATGGGCTTAATATTATAATTCTTACTCCGCAATTGACACCCTATTATGATGCACTGAAGATCAGGGACTCCAGCTTAGCTACAACTTCTATAACCGTGACGGCGAACCTATGGCACGGGTGCCAGAGATGGCACTCAGAGACCTCTCTTTGGGCACCCATCCGTGCAACAGATTATACTGTGTAGGGGCCACTGTGCAGCAGATTATACTGTGTGGGGGCCACTGTACAGCAAATTGTACTGTGTGGGAACCACTGTGCAGCAGATTATACTGTGTGGGGGCCACTGTGGGGCAGATTGTACTGTGTAGGCGCCACTGTGCAGCAGATTATACTGTGTGTGGGTCACTGTGTAGCAGATTGTACTGTGTGGGGGACACTGTGGAGCAAATTATACTGTGTGTGGGCCACTGTGCAGCAGATTATACTGTGTGGGGACCACTGTAGAGCAAATTGTACTGTGTGGGGGCCATTGTGCAGCAGATTATACTGTGTGGGGACCACTGTAGAACAAATTGTACTGTGTGGGAACCACTGTGCAGCAGATTATACTGTGTGGGGACCACTGTGCAGCAGATTATACTGTGTGGAGACCACTGTGCAGCAGATTATACTATGTGGGGACCACTGTGCAGCAGATTATACTGTGTGGGGGCCACTGTGGGGCAGATTGTACTGTGTGGGGGCCACTGTGCAGCAGATTATACTGTGTGGGTCACTGTGAAGCAGATTGTACTGTGTGGGGGACACTGTGGAGCAAATTATACTGTGTGGGGGCCACTGTGCTGCAGATCATACTGTGTGGGCACCACTGTGCAGCAGATTATACTGTGTGGGGACCACTGTAGAGCAGATTATACTGTGCGGGAACCATTGTGTAGAAGATTATACTGTATGGGAACCACTGTGCAGCAGATTATACTGTGTGGAGGCCACTGTGCAGCAGATTATACTGTGTGGGGACCACTGTGGAGCAGATTATACTGTGCGGGAACCATTGTGTAGAAGATTATACTGTATGGGAACCACTGTGCAGCAGATTATACTGTGTGGGGGGCACTGTGGGGCAGATTGTACTGTGTGTGAGTCACTGTGAAGCAGATTGGACTGTGTGAGGGTCACAGTGGAGCAGAAAGCTCTATAAAGCCCCATTCGTATGACCATATTTTGCAGGTCTGTAATCGTGTGCAATTGTGGATCCACACATTATTAAGGATACATTGCTGTGTTGGCACTTTGTGATAAATTAGTGGGTTCTGGGTTGCAGTTTGAGCACTCGGTCTCTAAAAGGTTCGCCATCACTGGTGTAAAGGTTGTGTTATAGACTGTGGCTGCACCAATGCTCCTCCATTGTTTAAGAACTGCAGCTCTGCTTGTTCAGATTGGCTCCTCTACCTAAGCACAAGCCCAAAGATGGCTGCTTACCTTCAGGAACAGTACGAATCCAGGCTCATTGCGTGACTTTATTTATCACATTTACAGTAGTTTTTGCTTTGTGACACTGCAATACTCTAGTTTTGTATTTCTCTTTTTAAAATAAAATTCATAAAACTAAAAGTTCGCCTATCCATGCATATTATTCATTGCCATTGGACCATAATCAAAGGACCGCACTTCACTTGATAAGGTTAAACCACTTTATTACAGTTAAAAAAATACAATGCATTTTGGGCAACAATGCATTATAGGGTGAAGCGCGGTCCCTTGAGTATGATCCTATGGCAATTCATTCTACATCACTGGTGAACTGGGCCCTGCAGCTGGCATCTCAGCCAAGGAGCAACCCCCTGTGAAACGGTTCCTTGGTGACCAGGTGAGAGCAATTTGGTACATTGCAATTGTCCCTCATCCTACTACACCATATACAACTCGGTGCTGCTCTTGTTTTTGTCTTTGCATGCATATTATGCGGAAATGCAGCAAAGCCCCAATCACTACAATGGGGCTGAGCTGCAATACCAGACACAACCTGTACATAGGTGTGGCACTGCTACTGGAGGAAAGCAGCCATGTTCTTTGTCATCCTGTAGAAAGTCGTCAGAGTATTGAGAGGTGGTTTCCATTGCTGGATATACTACTGGTCTAGGGATAGGTTATAAATGCAAACTGATAGGGAACACCTAAGGGGCACCAGGATCACGTGTTTAGGGGGGGGACACTCAGTATTTGGGTGCAAAGCTGCATTAAACGGCACATGCGAACGCTCCTTTAGTGCTAGGCTGAGGTTTTTGCATTATCGATGCTCTGACATCTTGCAGCTCTCCAGGAATTACACATTTTCCCCGGTTATTTCGCCAGCACCGGAGCGGACACAATAGCGGCCCCTCCACAGCCAACTGAGCCCGGCAGCCCCTGAATAACAGGTGAATGAGGGAGCTGCCTAAAATCAGAGTAAAACATCAGTGCAGGGCTCCTGTCATCCTGTGTCATATACCATGCAGATCCCCGCGGGCCGCGGTGTCTTGTTTACGGGAGCAGCAGGAGAATGAAAAGGAATAATGAAGACGTATTGGACAGAATGGAAATAAATCACAGGGAATGAACAGAAAGCGCAGACATCTCATTCCTCACATTCAGAGCATGCACATCCGCAACCACACAGGACAGGGTTGTCAAGATTACACGCATGCACGGGTACGGGTCAGAGACTAGTCGTGCAACTCTGGTGTCATGTATGTGGAAGGAATGAAGGTGATCAATGATGTGGGTGAAGTTGTTCGGGTTTATCGCAAGGTTACTCTGTTATTCTCATCAATATGAAATTGGTGGGGGTCTGACAACTAACAACCCTACAAAACAGCTGCTATCTGGGTATTATATGGGGTTGAAAGCAGACTATGCAACAAGTTGTAGCTCTGACCAAGGCCTAGAAGTTTGACCACCATCGCGTGAAGCGGCCGTTCCTGAAGAAGATGAAGGCGTCGCTGGAGAGTTCTCTCGCAGCATTGGGGATGTCCCCAGTGCTGTTTGAGCGTTGAGGACCGCCCCCAGTGCTGCAATAGAACTCATTTACATACCAATGAAAACCGAGATTTATACCGAACAGCGGCGCGGAGAAGACCTCTAAAGTTAGGAGAAGAATAGCCTTTCTTAAAGCTATTCCTATATGTCAATGAGATAAAATTCGATTTTAAGGGTAGAATCCCTTTAATATTTAGCAATATTCTTTCTCACAAAACATAAGGGAACCCACAGGACTCTATTATAAGTCAGAGGGGTATAACAGTCCATTTTAAGTCTAAGTTGTCCAATGGATCCAAAACTGCACAATGGTTTCCACTTATGATGTGAACGGAGCCTATGAGACTGAACTGTTAATAAGTATCAGACTGTGGGGTCGGTAAGCCAAACCACTGACTCCTCCATATTTCCACAACGGGACACCAAATCCAACGTCTTTGTACGTGGCTTAGAGCCACGGTCAGACAGAAAGAGTAAAGATCCTCTAATTCAGGAACAAATGTAGTGATTGATCCCTAACAAGCTATACAGCTAATAATCTATGGAATACTGATAATCCTACAATATCATTTTATTTTGGAGCCGGAGTGTGTTCCCGAGACTGTCGCTCTCGCCGCAGTATAAATTATATAAACTAGAGCAGTTATAGCAGAAACTTGTGACAGTAACAATTATTGGCAATCATCATTGTGTAATTACTGCTATGAAAGCTTCATTATATTTCCTAATGAACTTCGCTTACAATTACAGAAAATTATAGCACAAAAACAAACATTATGACAGGCGTCATAGATCGTCTACGGTAGTATCGTCACTGCTACGGATGTAGGGCCAGCCAGAATCCATAGGTCCCAGCCAACACCAATATCATATACATCTCCACCTCTGGTAACGTCTATTCACACCAGAAGCTGCGGCTGCTTTTCTCGACCTCTAGGAGGGTCCTGAGTCATGGAGTTGGAGTCAAAATCAGAATTGGGTGGATTAGGAGCTGGGATATGGAAAAATGGAGTAGTATGTTGTTTGGTTGACCGATTTCACAGAACCTGGTCTGCATATATCGACTAATTTTGGGGGTTGATGGCAGTGGTTAGTCAGCTCCTGTAGCCAACGCTTAGTGGAACTTTTCTTTGTTTTGCATTGAACATGTTATTAAAAGAGATACCAACCCATACTGGTTCTTGTGACACTAACCTATCTATCTTCAGGGCTGGGGTGATATGCTGGTTCTGGTGACAGTAACCTATCTATCTTCAGGGCTGGGGTGATATGCTGGTTCTGGTGATAGTAACCTATCTATCTGCAGGGCTGGGGTGATATGCTGGTTCTGGTGACAGTAATCTATCTATCTGCAGGGCTGGGGTGATATGCTGGTTCTGGTGACACTAACCTATATATCTGCAGGGCTGGGGTGATATACTGGTTCTGGTGACAGTAACCTATCTATCTGCAGGGCTGGGGTGACATGCTGGTTCTGGTGACAGTAACCTATCTATCTGCAGGGCGGGGGTGATATGCTGGTTCTGGTGACAGTAACCTATCTATCTGCAGGGCTGTGGTGATATGCTGGTTCTGGTGACTGTAACCTATCTATCTGCAGGGCTGGGGTGATATGCTGGTTCTGGTGACAGTAACCTATCTATCTGCAGGGCTGGGGTGATATGCTGGTACTGGTGACAGTAACCTATCTATCTGCAGAGCTGGGGTGATATGCTGGTTCTGGTGACAGTAACCTATCTATCTGCAGGGCTGTGGTGATATGCTGGTTCTGATGACACTAACCTATCTATCTGCAGGGCTGGGGTGATATGCTGGGTCTGGTGACAGTAACCTATCTATCTGCAGGGCTTGGGTGATATACTGGTTCTGGTGACAGTAACTTATCTATCTGCAGGGCTGGGGTGATATGCTGGTTCTGGTGACTGTAACCTATCTATCTGCAGGGCTGGGGTGATATGCTGGTTCTGGTGACAGTAACTTATCTATCTGCAGGGCTGTGGTGATATGCTGGTTCTGATGACACTAACCTATCTATCTGCAGGGCTGGGGTGATATGCTGGGGTCTGATGACAGTAACCTATCTATCTGCAGGGCTTGGGTGATATACTGGTTCTGGTGACAGTAACTTATCTATCTGCAGGGCTGGGGTGATATGCTGGTTCTGGTGACTGTAACCTATCTATCTGCAGGGCTGGGGTGATATGCTGGTTCTGGTGACAGTAACCTATCTATCTGCAGGGCTGGGGTGATATGCTGGTACTGGTGACAGTAACCTATCTATCTGCAGGACTGGGGTGATATGCTGGTTCTGGTGACAGTAACCTATCTATCTGCAGGGCTGGGGTGATATGCTGGGTCTGGTGACAGTAACCTATCTATCTGCAGGGCTGGGGTGATATGCTGGTACTGGTGACAGTAACCTATCTATCTGCAGGACTGGGGTGATATGCTGGTTCTGGTGACAGTAACCTATCTATCTGCAGGGCTGGGGTGATATGCTGGTACTGGTGACAGTAACCTATCTATCTGCAGGACTGGGGTGATATGCTGGTTCTGGTGACAGTAACCTATCTATCTGCAGGGCTGGGGTGATATGCTGGTTCTGGTGACAGGAACCTATCTATCTTCAGGGCTGGGGTGATATGCTGGGTCTGGTGACAGTAACCTATCTATCTGCAGGGCTGGGGTGATATGCTTTTTCTGGTGACAGTAACCTATCTATCTGCAGGGCTGGGGTGATATGCTGGTTCTGGTGACAGTAACCTATCTATCTGCAGGGCTGGGGTGATATGCTGGGTCTGGTGACAGTAACCTATCTATCTGCAGGACTGGGGTGATATGCTGGTTCTGGTGACAGTAACCTATCTATCTGCAGGGCTGGGGTGATATGCTTTTTCTGGTGACAGTAACCTATCTATCTGCAGGGCTGGGGTGATATGCTGGGTCTGGTGACAGTAACCTATCTATCTTCAGGGCTGGGGTGATATGCTGGTTCTGGTGACAGTAACCTATCTATCTGCAGGGCTGGGGTGATATGCTGGGTCTGGTGACAGTAACCTATCTATCTTCAGGACTGGGGTGATATGCTGGTTCTGGTGACAGTAACCTATCTATCTGCAGGGCTGGGGTGATATGCTGGGTCTGGTGACAGTAACCTATCTATCTTCAGGACTGGGGTGATATGCTGGTTCTGGTGACAGTAACCTATCTATCTGCAGGGCTGGGGTGATATGCTGGGTCTGGTGACAGTAACCTATCTATCTTCAGGACTGGGGTGATATGCTGGTTCTGGTGACAGTAACCTATCTATCTGCAGGGCTGGGGTGATATGCTGGGTCTGGTGACAGTAACCTATCTATCTTCAGGACTGGGGTGATATGCTGGTTCTGGTGACAGTAACCTATCTATCTGTTCCCTACATTTTAGTGCGATTGCTGCTTTTCCTTTAACAGTTATCGGTGCGGCGTTCCTCCTGCCAGCCGGAGATGATTATACATGGCAGGCTCTTTATAATGGTTACTGAGCAGAGAATTCAGTCTGGCTGTATTTATCAGTGAGCGCGGAGTACACGGAGCAGTCTATCAGAGATTAGTAGCAGACAGCGCTGGATGGCTTCACCTGATGGAAATTAAATACTTCTGTGCCACTCTATGAAATGATATAGATAATCGGTATGTGCCCGCTACACCCATCACAAGGCTGGATACAGTCAGCCGCACTTACACGGCCCGCTCCTCCAAGGCTCGAAGCCGATTTATTCATCAGCCTTTATATTCAGGATAAGTACAAGGCTTTCTGATGCATATGAAGGAGGGAAATAAATAGCGAAGACTGAACCTGTTGAGGGCCCTAAAAAAAGTGGATTCTAGCAATTGACTAACACGAATGGAGCGGTTACTGATGATAATCCCATTATTGGGGTGTAGAGAGGTCATAGAGGGGTTCACCGATCGAGGAAGAGGATGGAGACACGTTACTTCTCTGCTATCAAGAATCCACCAGCCACGTCGTCCTCCTTCTACTCCAAACTTAAAGGGGTTATCCAGTTTCTAATATTGAGGGCCATATATTAGATCTGCGAGGGTCTGACTGCCAAGAGCCCTGGGAAAACGTGGCTCCAGTAATGTATTCGTCCCTGCTCGCTCGTAGCTGCAAGTCTAACGGTGGGCGAGAAGCGTGTACACGTTACCCAACGCGTTTTTGCTGCCTTTTTTATTGGGCCATAGACTATAGAGTTTGGTGAGACTTTCAGGACAGGCTATGGATTGAAGATTCTTGGAGGTCCGACTCCCTGCTGATCAGCACTACATTTATTGATCACATGGCCTGTACTGCAATACCAAGCACAGACACGATGAAACGTATGGCGCTGTGCTTGACAAGTTGCAAAGAGGCTGCAGCACTCACGTGAACGCCGCAGCTTCGTCAAAGAGCTGATCTGTGGGGGTCTCGGCTGTCAGACCTTCACAGATCTAAACAGTGATGACCTATGCGAAGTATAAATCATCAGTATGAGAAAATGGAAAAAATTGAAATGATCCTTGCCCCCGAATATCATGGATTCCCCCATCTAACCTGCAAACGATGGTATGTTCAACCATTGGGCTCGTATCTACGTTGTTCTGATCCGTTGAAGGACAGCTAAAACAGTGTAGACCAGTGATTCCCAAAGTGATCCAGGTGGACCCCCCAGGGGTCTACGAGAGACTCGACGGGGGTCTACGCTGGTGTAATCGTCACATTTTTTGACAAATTTTCGGAATATGGTAGAAAATGTAGAACCAGGGAGTCCACCGAAACCAGTCAAAATGTGAAAGTGGTCTATGAGAAAAAAAAGTTTGGGAACCTCTGGTGTAGACCGATGGTGTCCGATGAACCCCATTGACTATAATGGGATCTAATGGGTGTCCATTAGTTTAACCCGTTTTATGCTGGAGGTTATATTGGTTTTCAGTTCCAATAATGGAACACTAGGCATAAACGGGTTAAACTGAAACCGCCGGCTGATAAAATTGGACTTGCAAAAATTTTTTCAACCTACCAAGTTTACAGTCTAAACATCCAGTGCACTATTACAGTGAGTAGATGGAGGAGGATGCTGGGAAAGGGTTAAAGTTACTCTATCTTAGGGCTTTCTTTTAAGATGTACCAGAATTTGATAGTTACCCTTAAAGTTATCCTATCATTGGATACCCTGTTTTCCTGGCTAACACGTAGGAATAGTGTTAAGAAAGGCTATTCGTCTCCTACCTTTAGATGTCTTCTCCGCGCCGCCGTTTGGTAGAAAACCTGGTTTTTGTCAGTATTCAAATGAGTTCTCTTGCAGCACTGGGGGCGTCCCCAATGCTGCAAGAGAAATCTCCAGCACCGCCTCCATCTTCTTCTGGAACACCCTCTGCATGTGTCTTCTTCCGTCCTGGGTTTCAATCTTCTAGGCTGTGGGCAGAGCCGACTGTGCATGCCCGGCCACAAGAAAATGGCCGCTTACACAGTAAGCTAGTGTAAGAGGCCATTTTCTCGTGGCCGCTTACACAGTAAGCTGGTGTAAGCAGGTATTTTCTTGTGGCCGGGACTTGTGCAGTCAGCTCAGCCCAAGGCCTAGGAGATTGAAACCCAGGACAGAAGAAGATACAGGAAGAGGGGGTTCCAGAAAAAGATGGAGGCAGCGCTGGAGATTTCTCTCACAACAGTGGGGACACCCCCAGTGCTGTTTGAGTGCTGGGGACCGCCCCCAGTGCTGCGAGAGAACTAATTTGCATACTGAAGATAACCCGGATTTCTATGGAACGATGCGCAGAGAAGACATCTAAAGGTAGAAGAAGAATAGCCTTTCTTAAGGATATTTCTACGTGTTAGCCAGAAAAACAGGGTATCCAATGATAGGATCCCTTTAATAAATAGAGGACTTGGGAGGTCGGTAGTCACTGGCTGGTCTGTTCTATCTTCTAAGGGTTATCTCTGCCAATGTATCCGCATCGAATTGAGAGAGGACGCCTTCCTGAATTCATACATGATGATTAGATTAGAGCCCTGAGTCACCCATCGATACATCACACTAATAACTAGGGATGGGATTTCTACCAAGATAAGGGACCTTTCTGACTATTTCCAGGAGCTGTAGATTTTTCCCGTATAAACGAGTCTCATTTAGCGCAGCATTGACCTACTCTTGGCTGGTAATGTACTGTACATGATGTTTATGCCGCTGAGTCTTCAGATATCAGACCCAACCAAGGAGAAGTTGTTCTATTTCTTGGAAATCGTCTCTCCTGTACGCGCCGCCTTTTCTAATGTGTGATATTCAGTAATAACATCCTGTTCTCGATGTGATCTTGTCTTCTCCGCTCCGTGGCTGCTACTAGTAATGATAGGGGTGATGGTAAAAGGGAGATAAAGTCGCTATGTGACGCGATGTGATGGTGCTGCAGCAGACCAGCGGGATGGGGGGAGACTCGATGTCAGATTCCATCCTAAGTCTATACCCAGAAACACTGAACTTTCCTCTGTATTTTCATGTACTTCTGGCAGGCTCCCCATCACTAAGAGCAATGTGATGCGGCTAAAAAGATCCGGGCGCAGTGAGAAGAGTCACCTGGGAGGCTTCTCGCCCGCTTGTCTCTGCACGGCTCAGGCCCGACAGATGGACAGCTCTCTCCCAAACTGCGCCCAAGCCGGAGAGGAGATGCCCAGATGACTCTTCTCCCCGTGCCCGCTTCTTCATAGAACTATCTTATCTGTACAAACCTGTCTCTTTGTACTAGGTGAGCCTGGCGGCACCGCACTGACATAGACAGGTTTAGCCTTCTGGATGTAAAGTTCTTCTCTATATTCCAAAATACATAACTTATTTATTTCTTCTTTTTTTTTTTTTATTATCTTGCTGTCGATGTAGCTGTTTGAGGGATTGTTGTTTTTTCTGGAGGAAAATTTTAGGAGTATTTTTTTTTTTTTTTGGATAGGGAGTTCATTTTTTTTATTGTTTTTTTTTGGTTTTGTGGCGTTCAATCTGTTGTAGAAACAACATGTTCACTTTATTCTGCAAGGCGTTTAAGGTCATCAATTTACATCAATGTTTCTCTACTTTATCAATTCCACTAGCTATCTGCAGGGCTGGGGTGATATGCTGGGTCTGGTGACAGTAACCTATCTATCTGGAGGCTGGGGTGATATGCTGGGTCTGGTGACAGTAACCTATCTATCTGCAGGGCTGGGGTGATATCCTGGTTCTGGTGACAGTAACCTATCTATCTGCAGGGCTGGGGTGATATCCTGGTTCTGGTGACAGTAACCTATCTATCTGCAGGGCTGGGGTGATATGCTGGTTCTGGTGACAGTAACCTATCTATCTGCAGGGCTGGGTGATATCCTGGTTCTGGTGACAGTAACCTATCTATCTGCAGGGCTGGGGTGATATGCTGGTTCTGGTGACAGTAACCTATCTATCTGCAGGGCTGGGGTGATATCCTGGTTCTGGTGACAGTAACCTATCTATCTGCAGGGCTGGGGTGATATGCTGGTTCTGGTGACAGTAACCTATCTATCTGCAGGGCTGGGGTGATATGCTGGTTCTGGTGACAGTAACCTATCTATCTGCAGGGCTGGG
Source organism: Leptodactylus fuscus (assembly GCF_031893055.1). NCBI lineage: Eukaryota > Metazoa > Chordata > Amphibia > Anura > Leptodactylidae > Leptodactylus > Leptodactylus fuscus. The sequence goes on along the minus strand of NC_134270.1, from coordinate 871,173 downwards.
GTGATATACTGGTACTGGTGACAGTAACCTATCTATCTGCAGGGCTGGGGTGATATGCTGGTTCTGGTGACAGTAACCTATCTATCTGCAGGACTGGGGTGATATACTGGTTCTGGTGACAGTAACCTATCTATCTGCAGGGCTGGGGTGATATGCTGGTTCTGGTGACAGTAATCTATCTATCTGCAGGGCTGGGGTGATATGCTGGTTCTGGTGACAGTAACCTATCTATCTGCAGGGCTGGGGTGATATGCTGGGTCTGGTGACATTAACCTATCTATCTGCAGGGCTGGGGTGATATGCTGGGTCTGGTGACAGTAACCTATCTATCTGGAGGCTGGGGTGATATGCTGGGTCTGGTGACAGTAACCTATCTATCTGCAGGGCTGGGTGATATCCTGGTTCTGGTGACAGTAACCTATCTATCTGCAGGGCTGGGGTGATATGCTGGTTCTGGTGACAGTAACCTATCTATCCGCAGGGCTGGGGTGATATGCTGGTTCTGGTGACAGTAACCTATCTATCTGCAGGGCTGGGGTGATATGCTGGTTCTGGTGACAGTAACCTATCTATCTGCAGGGCTGGGGTGATATACTGGTACTGGTGACAGTAACCTATCTATCTGCAGGGCTGGGGTGATATGCTGGTTCTGGTGACAGTAACCTATCTATCTGCAGGACTGGGGTGATATGCTGGTTCTGGTGACAGTAACCTATCTATCTGCAGGGCTGGGGTGATATGCTGGTTCTGGTGACAGTAACCTATCTATCTGCAGGGCTGGGGTGATATACTGGGTCTGGTGACAGTAACCTATCTATCTGCAGGGCTGGGGTGATATGCTGGGTCTGGTGACAGTAACCTATCTATCTGCAGGGCTGGGGTGATGTGCTGGTTCTGGTGACACTAACCTATCTATCTGCAGGGCTGGGGTGATATGCTGGTTCTGGTGACTGTAACCTATCTATCTGCAGGGCTGGGGTGATATACTGGGTCTGGTGACAGTAACCTATCTATCTGCAGGGCTGGGGTGATATGCTGGGTCTGGTGACAGTAACCTATCTATCTGCAGGGCTGGGGTGATATGCTGGGTCTGGTGACAGTAACCTATCTATCTGCAGGGCTGGGGTGATATGCTGGGTCTGGTGACAGTAACCTATCTATCTGCAGGGCTGGGGTGATATGCTGGTTCTGGTGACTGTAACCTATCTATCTGTAGGGCTGGGGTGATATACTGGGTCTGGTGACAGTAACCTATCTATCTGCAGGGCTGGGGTGATATGCTGGGTCTGGTGACAGTAACCTATCTATCTGCAGGGCTGGGGTGATATGCTGGGTCTGGTGACAGTAACCTATCTATCTGCAGGGCTGGGGTGATGTGCTGGTTCTGGTGACAGCAACCTATCTATCTGCAGGGCTGGAGTGATATCCTAGAAGGACTATGTTTTGTTTAGCTTGGTGGCTATGTAGAGAAGACAATATAGTTCTACTCTCTGAGAATACATTACCTGACTGCACCATCGGACTGTATATGTGCAAATAACATTGTTTGAGATCAAAACCAACGTCTCGTGCAGGCTATTACTAGTTTATTAGTGCACCTGGACGTCCGCACGGCTGTTCCTGGTAATTGATCAATTGTGGTGGTTTTTAATAAGATTCTGAGCACAAAAAAGGGAAGCGAACGGGCAAAATACAATAGATACTGCAGCCATTGTTACCATGGCATCTAAGCGGTCATCAACTACTTACACGCCATGGTCAACAATGTGTTTTTCTTGTTTCTACAGAAGCCAAAAGAACCTTGGAGGACTGAATGATGTGTGTGCGGGTGTGTGAGCGCAGGTCACTGAATGCACTTACCTTATATAATGTATACAAACATGGAGGTATATACACACACAATACATGCATGCTCACAGACAGTACACGGATAGATGGATAGATAGATAGATAGATAGATAGATAGATAGATAGATAGATGATAGATAGGAGATAGATAGATAGATAGATAGATAGATAGGAGATAGATAGATAGATAGATAGATAGATAGATAGATAGATAGGAGATAGATAGATAGATAGATAGATAGATAGGAGAGAGATAGATAGATAGATAGATAGATAGATAGATAGATAGATAGATGGATAGATAGATAGATAGATAGATAGATAGATAGATAGATGATAGATAGGAGATAGATAGATAGATAGATAGATAGATAGATAGATAGGAGAGAGATAGATAGATAGATAGATAGATAGATAGATAGATAGATAGGAGATAGATAGGAGATAGATAGATAGATAGATAGATAGATAGATAGATAGATAGGAGATAGATAGATAGGAGATAGATAGATAGATAGATAGATAGATAGATAGATAGACAGGAGATAGATAGATAGATAGATAGATAGATAGATAGATAGATAGGAGATAGATAGATAGGAGATAGATAGATAGATAGATAGATAGATAGATAGATAGACAGGAGATAGATAGATAGATAGATAGATAGGAGATAGATAGATAGATAGATAGATAGATAGATAGATAGATAGATAGACAGGAGATAGATAGATAGATAGATAGATAGATAGATAGATAGATAGACTTGATTCAAGGTTATTCCTGGGCTGTAACAGCAGAAACCTTTTAGTAAATGTCATTGATCTAACTTTCCACAATGAGGACGCCATGTTTGCTTCCTTTTCCAAAAACAGCGCTACACTTGTCCATGGGTTGAGTCTTGTGTTATAACTTAACTCTATTGAACTGAATGAAGCTGAGCTGCAATGCCACAAACAACCTGTGGCCAAGTGTGGCGCTGTTTTTGGATGAAAGCAGCCATGTTTCAACCCCTTTAAATGTTTGCACCCTACAGGTGAGAGTCTCGGTGGGCAGACCCCCAACCCATGAGCAATGTATCCTCTGTTTTATGGATAGAGGATAATTACGGTTTGGGACGCCATCCCTTTAAGTTGGACAACACCTTTAACAGACCGTTTTCTTCCCTCTAACATGAAGGCAGACCGATCTAGGCTAACCTTAATATAACCCACATTACTCTAGGGAGGGGGTGTCAGAGTAACCTTCTCATTATCCCTTTCTTTTCATAAGAAACCTCGACACTCCAAGTTCCTGGCATGTAAAAGTGATCACTTTCCTGGGCCATGTTCTCACTGTACTTCTCTCAATCCCCCGGTGTGCCGGGCGGTTTTGATCCTACCCCTCATTGCACTTGTAAGATATAAAGCCTACAATCTCAAAGGGAATCTATCACTGAGGAATGATTAAAGATTAATCTGCTCTGACACATCCCGTATGCCGCGCGCCGCGCTCCTCACCTCCCCGGGAAGCCTCTGCGCATACAAATAAATATAGGTTTTGTTTATGCATTCGCGGCTTTTATTTCATCTGACTTGTGAAAGCTTTAGCTTTTCTGTCTGACAATATGTTTTATGGGTTTTTATCTTCGCAGGCTGCTAGGAATGGCGATGCGCAGGAACACAAGAGGCTGACGGGAGACTGTGCAGACTGCAGGACGATGGCTGACAACGACAGAATAGTTGGGGTACCTCCGGATAGATGGGTGTCCTTATGGTGAATGGGCCCACAGCTTGTAGAGAACCAGAGACCTCAAACCATCTCCATATTACAAAGAACAGCACAGACTGTATAGCGGTATGTTCACACGGCCCCAATATCAGCGGCTGATTCCGCCCTTGTCCTCTTGTTCTGGTAGAAGTTTTCACCGCTCACGACTGCTGAGGCCTACCAATGGCCTCAGCGTCCTAAGAAAACGACATTGTAGGCGAGAGATGTCCTGGTTCCTTTCTTAAGGCAGCTGATTGGCCTCGGTGATAACATGACGTGAGGACTTCTACCCCGACAGCAGATAGCGGCAGGTGACACCTGAACACTGGGGATCGGCGAGTATCTGAATTCTTTTGTTTTTTCTTTTCGTCTTCCCAAGCCTCCGAGTGAAAAACTGTATATTCTGGATAACTGATTTCATGTTGCCTATTTCGTATGTTGAATTCAATACTAAGCACTAGGGTTGAGCAATCGGGAAAGATCAGATCCCGATCGGCGATCGAGCAAATTTCACGATCGCAATCGGGATCGGCTGGAAAATGATCGAAAATAGGTTTTTAAAAATGATCCTGAAATCTCAAGATTAGCTCAACCCTAGAACACATAAACTCCTAAATAGGGCTGAGCGATTGGGAAAGATCGGATCCCGATTGGCGATCGAGCAAACTTCACGATCGGCTGGAAAATGATCGAAAATCGATTTTTGAAAATGATCCTGAAATCTCAAATCTCCTGAAATGTTCCGGCTGATCGCGATCGTTAAATTTGCTCGATCGCCAATCGTGATCCGATCTTTCCCGATCGCGATCAGCCGGAAAATGAATGAAAATCGGATTTTAAAAACGATCCTGAAATCTCAAGTTCAACTCAACCCTAGAACACATAAACTCCTAAATAGGGCTGAGTGATCGGGAAAGATCGGATCTCGATTGGCGATCAAGCAAATTTCACGATCGGGTGGAAAATGATCGAAAATCGAATTTTAAGAATGATCCTGAAATCTCAAGATCGGCTCAACCCTAAAATACATAAACTCCTAAATAGGGATGAGCGATCAGGATCGGGAAAGATCGGATCCCGATTGGCGATCAAGCAAATTTCACGATCGGGATCGGCTGGAAAATGATCGAAAATCGGATTTTAAAAACGATCCTGAAATCTCAAGATCAGCTCAACCCTACTAAGCACCTGTTTATTTCCATGGTTGGTATCTTCCATATTTGCCTACTCGGGTCTCGTGAAGACAACGCTCCACACGATCCTACAGAACACATTGGCCTACTAAGTGTCCTTGTTCTTCTATCTCTTGTGTTCTTCCAGTTGTCCTACAGTCAAGTAGGTAACCAACAAGATTAGGATCGCCCAAGACAATTGGTTTGGTTGGAAACGAGAAGTAGAAGACTGAGTGGAGATAACCAAAAAGAAGTCACCTCTTCTTCAAACTTTAATGGAGATAACCAAAAAGAAGTCACCTCTTCTTCAAACTTTAATGGAGATAACCAAAAAGAAGTCACCTCTTCTTCAAACTTTAATGGAGATAACCAAAAAGAAGTCAACTCTTCTTCAAACTTTAATGGAGATAACCAAAAAGAAGTCACCTCTTTTTCAAACTTTAATGGAGATAACCAAAAAGAAGTCACCTCTTCTTCAAACTTTAATGGAGATAACCAAAAAGAAGTCACCTCTTCTTCAAACTTTAATGGAGATAACCAAAAAGAAGTCACCTCTTCTTCAAACTTTAATGGAGATAACCAAAAAGAAGTCACCTCTTCTTCAAACTTTAATGGAGATAACCAAAAAGAAGTCAACTCTTCTTCAAACTTTAATGGAGATAACCAAAAAGAAGTCAACTCTTCTTCAAACTTTAATGGAGATAACCAAAAAGAAGTCACCTCTTTTTCAAACTTTAATGGAGATAACCAAAAAGAAGTCACCTCTTCTTCAAACTTTAATGGAGATAACCAAAAAGAAGTCACCTCTTCTTCAAACTTTAATGGAGATAACCAAAAAGAAGTCAACTCTTCTTCAAACTTTAATGGAGATAACCAAAAAGAAGTCAACTCTTCTTCAAACTTTAATGGAGATAACCAAAAAGAAGTCACCTCTTTTTCAAACTTTAATGGAGATAACCAAAAAGAAGTCACCTCTTCTTCAAACTTTAATGGAGATAACCAAAAAGAAGTCACCTCTTCTTCAAACTTTAATGGAGATAACCAAAAAGAAGTCACCTCTTCTTCAAACTTTAATGGAGATAACCAAAAAGAAGTCAACTCTTCTTCAAACTTTAATGGAGATAACCAAAAAGAAGTCAACTCTTCTTCAAACTTTAATGGAGATAACCAAAAAGAAGTCAACTCTTCTTCAAACTTTAATGGAGATAACCAAAAAGAAGTCAACTCTTCTTCAAACTTTAATGGAGATAACCAAAAAGAAGTCAACTCTTCTTCAAACTTTAATGGAGATAACCAAAAAGAAGTCAACTCTTCTTCAAACTTTAATGGAGATAACCAAAAAGAAGTCACCTCTTTTTCAAACTTTAATGGAGATAACCAAAAAGAAGTCACCTCTTCTTCAAACTTTAATGGAGATAACCAAAAAGAAGTCCCATCTTCTTCAAACTTTAATGGAGATAACCAAAAAGAAGTCAACTCTTCTTCAAACTTTAATGGAGATAACCAAAAAGAAGTCACCTCTTCTTCAAACTTTAATGGAGATAACCAAAAAGAAGTCACCTCTTCTTCAAACTTTAATGGAGATAACCAAAAAGAAGTCAACTCTTCTTCAAACTTTAATGGAGATAACCAAAAAGAAGTCACCTCTTCTTCAAACTTTAGGAGCTGTCAGAAGATTGATGTATTTGTTGAAAGGAAGGACACCATGACATAAAAAGTTCATCTACCGTTAGCCTATACATGTCCTATAGCATTGAAGAAGTCCATCCCAGTGAATCATGATAAGACACATCTCCACGTAGACAGATTTTCTCTTCTGGTTCTTCGAGCCTTTGTTGAAACTAAAAGGTTAAGAAACTCAATAATAGACCAAATTCCTCCAGACATGGTCAGGAGCGTGAAAACAAATTACTTCTCAAGCCACTGGATATATTTGTTTCCGAGTCTACAGCAAGCGCCAAAACTTGTAGGCCACTTATCACGAGCTTCCCGCTTCATCAATGATGGATTTGAGCTCAGTTGCCAGCCTTTTAAGTTCTCGGTAAGATGGACACGTTCCCAGTGCCAAGCCTCTGATTCAGTGCTCTCCTGTGTAGTGTTTCATAGCCTACATTGCTCTGCTTATTGATCAAGGTACTTTATGAACCAGAGAAATGATTACTTCCTGCCATCCGACATGTCTTCTCTGGCAGGGCATTCGAAATGTCATTTTTGCTTTGTAAAGTGGCAGCAAAAATATGCAAAGAAAAGGTTGATCCTTTACTTCACATAGAAGACGATGTTTCCAAATAGCTTCCACTTTGTAGAGCCCATTGGGAGGCGCCCATTGCATCCTTTACCAACTCCATCATGGTAAGTGTACCATTACGTGACATGGGTTGTTTGGCTTGTAGGCAATTTGGTACCATGGTCTACAATTTGCCTCTATATAAGTTAATGCTTTGCAACAGCTGGAATGCCAAAGGATGAAGACCTCAACTTTCCTACAGGCTGACTTTGGAGCCCAACATGAAGACCAATATGGAACCCAACACAGAGCCCAACAAGGAGCCCAACATGAAGACCAACATAGAGCACAACATGGAGCAAACAAGAACCCCAACATGGGGCCCAACATGAAGACCAACATTGAGACCAACATGGAGCCCAACATGAACCCAACATGGGGCCCAACATGCAGACCAACATGGAGCCCAACATGAAGACCAACATGAAGACCAACATGGAGCTCAACATGGAGCCCACCATGGAGCCCAACATGAAGACCAACAAGAACCCCAACTTGGGGCCCAACAAGACCAACATGGAGCCCAACATGAAGACCAACACGGAGCCCAACAAGAACCCCAACATGGGGCCCAACATGAAGACCAATATGGAGCCCAATATGACGCCCAACTAGGTGACTTGCCCAAATGTCCAATAATAAAAAGTATGTTTATGCTAGTGAGCAAAGAAAATATAACATAATACATCCTACACGAAGATCTGAAAACCAGTTACTACTACTTACAGGTCCTCAAGGTTTACTACAGTATTTCTAATCATGCCGTATACCTCCGGAGGATTAATATATCTGAGACAGATCAACCTGCTTTGGCTCTTGTTGACCTTTGCATGTATTGATCACTCTGGCACGAGATCTAAGTTCCTTACAACCCTCGTAAATCTCACCGTGACCCTAATGAACTAACATCTTGTTCACATCTGCTGCCCAGCCAACAGGAAAATAAATCACAAGAAGAACAAGCCCAGACCAGGAGAAATCAGGTAATTTATACGAGGCGATGAGATTGGATAATACTATAGTGTATTGGAACGTATTGTAGGTTCAGAATCATCGACAGCTCGAAAAATGAAGAATTCATAGCGTAAAAAGTCACTCAGAAGGTTAGAGATATGGTGCAGGGACGTCCGGGCTGGGCAGTCTTTTTTGCATTATATTGATGAAAATAGTAAATCTACAAATGTCACAAGTGCCCGATTTACCATCAGGGCATATATGAACCTCCAATAGGGCCCCATCATGCCGAGCCTTACCCTCAATGCCACCTATGTAGACTGCACAGCGAGGAAACCCTGCACTTGTTTTCTTAAGACAGGAAGATGTTATTGCTTCCCATTAAAGTCAAAATATTTAACCAGTTGTGGCGCTGTCCAACACCAACCCATATCCTACGAGCCTATAGAAAACTGATATCAATGCAGATACCAATAAAAAATATCCTGTGCTGGTGTATAGGATATGGCCGAAAGACAGCGCCACAACTATGGGCAAGGTAGGTTGTTCATGCTTGGTATATGACGACAATGGATGCTTGCCTGTGTGAGAGACTCCTCTACCTATCCGGATGCTCAGCTCCCGGTCCTCGTACAAAGATCCTTCATCCTTCTCCTTGAAGGGTTTGTAGTCGTGATTGGAAGTTGCGACAGCGAAGGGATCCTCACTGAGACCCTAGAAGGAAAAGAATAGTAATAAGACAAAAGGCAAAAAGATAACGTAGATGCAACGGAAGATAAAGGCGTTATGTCTGATCGGGGGACGATGGTCCATGGAGGGTCATGACCTGCTGTTATAGATTGTGCAAATTGTAGAGAGGTAATAACAATAATCTTTCATATTCTCCATCTAAATATAACCTTTGGAAAAAGTAAGGCCAAACCACCGATTGTGACTCTTCTATTTTACCATAACCCGACTGCACTGTGTACATACATTACATTACTTATCCTGTATTATACTCCAGAGCTGCGCTCACTATTCTGCTGGTGCAGTCACTGTGTACATACATTACATTACTTATCCTGTATTATACCCCAGAGCTGCGCTCACTATTCTGCTGGTGCAGTCACTGTGTACATACATTACATTACTTATCCTGTATTATACTCCAGAGCTGCGCTCACTATTCTGCTGGTACAGTCACTGTGTACATACATTACATTACTTATCCTGTATTATACTCCAGAGCTGCGCTCACTATTCTGCTGGTACAGTCACTGTGTACATACATTACATTACTTATCCTGTATTATACTCCAGAGCTGCGCTCACTATTCTGCTGGTACAGTCACTGTGTACATACATTACATTACTTATCCTGTATTATACTCCAGAGCTGTGCTCACTATTCTGCTGGTACAGTCACTGTGTACATACATTACATTACTTATCCTGTATTATACTCCAGAGCTGTGCTCACTATTCTGCTGGTACAGTCACTGTGTACATACATTACATTACTTATCCTGTATTATACTCCAGAGCTGCGCTCACTATTCTGCTGGTACAGTCACTGTGTACATACCTTACATTACTTATCCTGTATTATACTCCAGAGCTGCGCTCACTATTCTGCTGGTGCGGTCACTGTGTACATACATTACATTACTTATCCTGTATTATACTCCAGAGCTGCACTCACTATTCTGCTGGTACAGTCACTTTGTACATACATTACATTACTTATCCTGTATTATACTCCAGAGCTGCGCTCACTATTCTGCTGGTGCAGTCACTGTGTACATACATTACATTACTTATACTGTATTATATTCCAGAGCTGCGCTCACTATTCTGCTGGTGCAGTCACTGTGTACATACATTACATTACTTATCCTGTATTATACTCCAGAGCTGCGCTCACTATTCTGCTGGTGCAGTCACTGTGTACATACATTACATTCCTTATCCTGTATTATACTCCAGAGCTGTATTCACGATTCTGCTGGTATATGACATTACAAAGTTTCTTATAGCCACTTGTATACACTGATTCCTGGTACAATGAATATACACTTTGTGCAGTGAACGGTCTAAAGTAGGAGACCTCTGAGATTAGTAGGAAGGCGGAGGAGACATTTTGGGTTCATTACATTTTTCAGGATCGTCCGACTGTGTAAGCAGACGCACCTGAGCAGCGCACTCATTGGGTAATGTCTATATGTCTCGTGTCTTCAGTCTCCTAACAAACTGCAAGATGAGAGGTTGACGTTTTACACATTCCCACTGTTGGAGTTCATCTTTTGCGCAACGCTTTGGAGTAATTATACTGATATCCGGAATCTATTACTGAGCCCCGCAGGCGCGCTATAACCCAGGTATTACACAACCATCACATTAAGTGGCTGTCTGTGAGCGAGCATAGTAACGATACATTAAGTGGGAAGCGTCTCCCGTTATTATTTACAAGAGATTCTCCGTCTCCTCTCATTTGGCCTCTTCCCGTCCAATCTCCCAATCTTTGGGTTCCTCGGCCCCTCTCCGATCCCGACTGCATACAAATCAACCGATAAACTGCGGAATACATTAAGTGTGTGTATGAGACCTTTATGTGTCACTTTAATCTCCATCAAATCCATGTAGCTCAGGCTGTTGACAGATCTTATTTTCTGGCTCTGGCTCTCAAGCTTTGGAAATTACGAGGAGGGGGGAAATATAAAAATTTCTGAGCAGAAGAAGAGAGTGAAGTGGAGACAACGAGCGGCTCATCAACGACTAACGTGGATGTTTTCTTGGGAGGAAGCCAAGGAAGAAACATTGTATCTACTGTATCCGCAGACAAATCGTAAGGTGACGGGATGGAATCCGGCACGAAAGCGAAACCCGCAGCCGGCTACAATAAAGCACAGAAGACGGTGAGGGGGGGCAGAAACTTTTTTTATTCCTTAATAAAAAGCGTTCATATAAAAAAGAAGAATATTTTCACGGAGAACAGATGACAATCTAATGCTCTATAATCTAACATCAAGATCATCTGGTTTGATGATCGTCTGGATCATCTTTTCACTTCTTACCAACCACAGCGCCATACACTCTATAGTGGCTGTGCTTGGTATTGCAGATCAGTCAATCACATTCATTTCGAGATAGCTGAGCAGCACCGTGGTTGTGTGACTAGTGAAGCCTGAGAATAGGCGGCAGCGCCTACTGAAGGGCCACATAACCATTGCAAACAGATGGTTAGCACGAGTGGACCCACGCTGATCTAATAGCGGCATCACCCCATTTACCCCATATGGTGAATTGTGTAAGAAAATAAAAAAGTATAAATTTACAATTCTAGAATTTTTTTTCCACCTTGCGTGCAAAAAAAATAACAAAAAATTAATTAATAAAAAAAAAAACAAAAAACAAAGCAAGTAGGGGGCCACACGGTGGCTCAGTGGTTAGCACTGCAGCCTTGCAGTGCTGGAGTCCTGGTGTTCAAATCCCGCCATGGGCAAAAAAAACCATCTGCAAGGAGTTTGTATGTTCTCCCCGTGTTTGCATGGATTTCCATCCCATATTCCAAAAAAAAAAGACATACTGATAGGGAAAAATGTACATTGTGAGCTCTATGTGGGGCTCACAATCTACATTTAAAAAAAACAAAGCAAGTAAGCGTCCATTTTCTTGTGGCCTGTGGGCACGCGCTGTTGGCTCTGCCCGAGGCCTACAAGTTTCACCGCCCGCGCCGGAAGAAGACACAGGAAGGGGATGTTCCTGAAGAAGATGGAGGCGGCGCTGGAGAGTTCTCTCGCAGCATTGGGGACGCCCCCAGTGCTGCGAGAAAACTCATTTGCATACTGAAGAAAACACGGATTTCTACCGAATGGCGTTGGCCTAGGTCAATAATTCAAAACGGTAAATCGATATAACCAAAACTCTCAGCGCGTCCTGGCCATGATAGAGAGCCACGGCTTGGAGACCACCGGTCCAAGGTGTATAGATGCGTCCACCATTATTTAGCTCAAATTTCCAAGTTCTCATGAGACCAATACTATATGGTGATGCACTAGCAAAAACCTTGGCAAGGTGCAATTCACAAAACAACCACTAGGTGGCCACGCCTTGTGTCATAGTATCATAAAATCATATTATTTTTACAAAGCTGTTCATCTCATGACACATATATACAGGCCCAGCCAAGAAAACAAGTAAGGAAGGACACATAGTATATAGCTAAGTTTTTGGTTGCTAGAGGTTTACCAATCTAGTCTGATTTCTTTTATACAGCTGGCACGTTCCAGAAAAGAACTCAATTGCGTTCCGTCTTGTCAATTTTAAGTGCTCGTCTCTGACTAACGGGTGTAATTAAACTGATTCTAATTCTGATTCCTAACATCAATTCACGAAATGGCGCCATATAAATTGTTAAAGAGACTCTGTCACCGCAGGCAGATGATATGTTATGTCACAACCCATTTGCATTTAGCAAGGAAATTTGACTCCATGATCCTATGTTTAAGGTCGTGGGTGGGAGTGTTCAGAGAAGATGGAACTAAAACCCCATTAAACAGAGTATACGCTAAAAAAAAGGGGAATAATAGGTTTAAAGGGGTTTCCCATCTCCCTCTCACTTCCTGTAATCTTCATCAAATGGTCAAATCCGCCTCCCCCCAGCTTGCTGAACAGGACACTATAAAGTGTCACAATATAGAATTTGCAACAATGAGTAACTATAGACTTGGAAACAATGAGTGCAGTCAGCAGTGACTGATGTCATTTGTCCTATCTCACCAGACAGGTCCGGCTTCATGGAAACAATCTGTAAACCATGGAAATCCCAGTGTGTAATACCCAAGGTTACACATGTACAGATATGCTATCTGAGGTTACAAATGTACAGATATGATACCCGAGGTTACACATGTACAGATATGATACCCGAGGTTACACATGTACAGATATGATACCTGAGGTTACACATGTACAGATATGATACCTGAGGTTACACATGTACAGATATGATACCTGAGGTTACACATGTACAGATATGATACCTGAGGTTACACATGTACAGATATGATACCTGAGGTTACACATGTACAGATATGATACCTGAGGTTACACATGTACAGATATGCTATCTGAGGTTACACATGTACAGATATGATACCCGAGGTTACACATGTACAGATATGATACCTGAGGTTACACATGTACAGATATGATACCTGAGGTTACACATGTACAGATATGATACCTGAGGTTACACATGTACAGATATGATACCTGAGGTTACACATGTACAGATATGATACCTGAGGTTACACATGTACAGATATGATACCTGAGGTTACACATGTACAGATATGCTATCTGAGGTTACACATGTACAGATATGATACCCGAGGTTACACATGTACAGATATGATACCTGAGGTTACACATGTACAGATATGATACCTGAGGTTACACATGTACAGATATGATACCTGAGGTTACACATGTACAGATATGATACCTGAGGTTACACATGTACAGATATGATACCTGAGGTTACACATGTACAGATATGATACCTGAGGTTACACATGTACAGATATGATACCTGAGGTTACACATGTACAGATATGATACCTGAGGTTACACATGCACATTTATGATACCTGAGGTTACACATGTACAGATATGATACCTGAGGTTACACATGTACAGATATGATACCTGAGGTTACACATGTACAGATATGATACCTGAGGTTACACATGTACAGATATGATACCTGAGGTTACACATGCACATTTATGATACCTGAGGTTACAAATGTACAGATATGATACCCGAGGTTACACATGTACAGATATGATACCTGAGGTTACACATGTACAGATATGATACCTGAGGTTACACATGCACATTTATGATACCTGAGGTTACACATGTACAGATATGATACCTGAGGTTACACATGTACAGATATGATACCTGAGGTTACACATGCACATTTATGATACCTGAGGTTACACATGTACAGATATGATACCCGAGGTTACACATGTACAGATATGATACCCGAGGTTACACATGTACAGATATGCTACCTGAGGTTACACATGTACAAATATGATATATGAGGTTACACATAATATATACAGTCCTATGAAAAAGTTTGGGCACCCCTATTAATCTTAATCATTTTTAGTTCTAAATATTTTGGTGTTTATAACAGCCATTTCAGTTTGATATATCTAATAACTGATGGACACAGTAATATTTCAGGATTGAAATGAGGTTTATTGTACTAACAGAAAATGTGCAATATGCATTAAACCAAAATTTGACCGGTGCAAAAGTATGGGCACCTCAACAGAAAAGTGACATTAATATTTAGTACATCCTCCTTTTGCAAAGATAACAGCCTCTAGTCGCTTCCTGTAGCTTTTAATCAGTTCCTGGATCCTGGATAAAGGTATTTTGGACAAACAATTCAAGTTCAGTTAAGTTAGATGGTGGCCGAGCATGGACAGCCCGCTTCAAATCATCCCACAGATGTTCAATGATATTCAGGTCTGGGGACTGGGATGGCCATTCCAGAACATTGTAATTGTTCCTCTGCATGAATGCCTGAGGATTTGGAGCGGTGTTTTGGATCATTGTCTTGCTGAAATATCCATCCCCGGCGTAACTTCAACTTCGTCACTGATTCTTGAACATTATTCTCAAGAATCTGCTGATACTGAGTGGAATCCATGCGACCCTCAACTTTAACAAGATTCCCGATGCCGGCATTGGCCACACAGCCCCAAAGCATGATGGAACCTCCACCAAATTTTACAGTGGGTAGCATGTGTTTTTCTTGGAATGTTGTTTCTTTTTGGACGCCATGCATAACGCCTTTTTTTTTATAACCAAACAACTCAATTTTTGTTTCCAAAATGAAGCTGCCTTGTCCAAATGTGCTTTTTCATACCTCAGGCAACTCTATTTGTGGCGTACGTGCAGAAACGGCTTCTTTCTCATCACTCTCCCATACAGCTTCTATTTGTGCAAAGTGCGCTGTATAGTTGACCGATGCACAGTGACACCATCTGCAGCAAGATGATGCTGCAGCTCTTTGGAGGTGGTCTGTGGATTGTCCTTGACTGTTCTCACCATTCTTCTTCTCTGTCTTTCTGATATTTTTCTTGGCCTGCCACTTCTGGGCTTAACAAGAACTGTCCCTGTGGTCTTCCATTTCCTTACTATGTTCCTCACAGTGGAAACTGACAGGTTAAATCTCTGAGACAGCTTTTTGTATCCTTCCCCTGAACAACTATGTTGAACAATCTTTGTTTTCAGATCATTTGAGAGTTGTTTTGAGTAGCCCATGATGCCACTCTTCAGAGGAGATTCAAATAGGAGATCAACTTGCAATTGGCCACCTTAAATACCTTTTCTTATGATTGGATACACCTGGCTATGAAGTTCAAAGCTCACTGAGGTTACAAAACCAATTTTGTGCTTCAGTAAGTCAGTAAAAAGTAGTTAGGGGAATTCAAATCAATAAAATGATAAGGGTGCCCATACTTTTGCACCGGTCAAATTTTGGTTTAATGCATATTGCACATTTTCTGTTAGTACAATAAACCTCATTTCAATCCTGAAATATTACTGTGTCCATCAGTTATTAGATATATCAAACTGAAATGGCTGTTGCAAACACCAAAATATTTAGAACAAAAAATGATTAAGATTAATAGGGGTGCCCAAACTTTTTCATAGGACTGTATTGTCAGCTGTAACTGGGCTGTATTGTTAACGGGGCTGCAGAGCTGGGGCCAGTTTTGGCTGGAGTTAGAAATTTTTTTTACCAACCTCAGCTTTAAAATAAAACAATTAATCAAGAAGTTATTAATACTGGATAATTAATTAAATGTATAGTTTGTTACATATTTACTTTCATAAGAAGTCAATCACAAGATTTTCTTTTAGCGTTCAGCCATTTATGAAATCACAGTTGGAGCAGGAGTCAGAGTTGGGCTGTAGTCAGAGCTAGGGTTGAGAGATTGGGATTGGGAAAGATCGGCTCCTGATCTGCGATCGAGCAAATTTCACGATCGGGATCGACTGGAAAATGATCGAAAATCAGATTTTAAAAACGATCCTGAAATCTCAAGATCGGCTCAACCCTACTCCATAAACATAAAGTAACTAGAGTTGCGCGATCGGGTAAGATCGGATCCCAATCGGCGATCGAGCAAATTTCACAATCGTGATTGGGATCGGCTGGAAAATGATCGAAAATCAGATTTAAAAAACGATGATGAAATCTCAAGTTCGTCTCGACCCTAGTCAGAGGTTCTCCTCACCGACTCCTGATTGTTACCCCGGGATAAATTGTTCAGTTAAGATAATATGGTGGCGTCTGCTGCAGTCCTATGTAAAACTGAAGACGACATATTGGGATATCGGTCACAAACTTAGCTCGGCTGTATCAGAAATAAAAACAATCTCTGCATCACGTAACACAACATTATAGATCCCCCTTCAGGGGTGAAAGTATAATGTGCTGAAATTGCTCCATGACCACAACCGAACAGCTGCGCGGCCGCACAAAAATAAGATTCTGCCCTCGCACCTAATACATTCAGACCGATGGCTATAATGAAATTCCTGGACTGACCGCTAAAGGAAGTCAGAGAATTCCCTGAGCAGCAAAATAACATCATGGCGTTTCCACAATCTATCCGAATGTGCGCCTCCAAAACCGCAAGCTCCTGCATGGTGCATTAACCCTGTCAGCCCTGGCACAATTACCAATGCTATGCACTATGCCTGGACGGAATAGCAGCACTGAGTGTGTGGTAGGTTGCACATGCGGCAAGTGTATGAGCTAGTTTCCTAAGCAGTGGCTTTTAGTTGGCACAGAAGAGTTCTCCCCATAGAAGATCAGTGATCTGCTTCCAGGGACTACTTCCCCATTATTGCTATAATGAATGCTGCAGGCGCCCGCACGGTTCCTCCTTCCCATCTCGTCCTGTGGCTCTCGGGGCCTGTGCTGTGAACAGACCTAATTAAACTATAAGAGTATGTGGTTAATCATGGCCCCCGGTCATTTCACTGTCGCACACGGTACGCAGCGCTGATGAAACGGCTTTTCTTATTTAGGACATGGAAACCAATGACTCTACAGATTATACTTCTTTATCACAGCGCTCACAGGCAGCTGGGGTGGTGTGTACAGGCACAACATGCCAGACAACGTAAGAGTGGCAGAATGTGCTTGGCAATGTATAGAAAGGAACAGCAGGGGATAAAAGACATAGAATGCGAGACATTGTACAAGGGTCGGCCGGGCCAGATACTGTAGAGAAGAGAAGAATGTGTCTGGCACTGCACATGGAGGTAGTCTATCTGGCACTGTACATAGAGGTAGCCTGTCTGGCACTGTACATAGAGGTAGCCTGTCTGGCACTGTACATAGAGGTAGGCTGGCACATAGAGGCATCTGTCTGGCACTGTACATAGAGGCATCTGTCTGGCACTGTACATAGAGGTAGCCTGTCTGGGACTGTACATAGAGGCATCTGTCTGGGACTGTACATAGAGGTAGCCTGTCTGGCACTGTACATAGAGGTAGCCTGTCTGGGACTGTACATAGAGGTAGCCTGTCTGGGACTGTACATAGAGGTAGGCTGGCACATAGAGGAAGCCTGTCTGGGACTGTACATAGAGGCATCTGTCTGGCACTGTACATAGAGGTAGCCTGACAGGGACTGTACATAGAGGCATCTGTCTGGCACTGTACATAGAGGTATCTGTCTGGGACTGCACATAGAGGTATCTGTCTGGCACTGTACATAGAGGTAGGCTGGCACATAGAGGAAGCCTGTCTGGGACTGTACATAGAGGCATCTGTCTGGCACTGTACATAGAGGTAGCCTGTCTGGGACTGTACATAGAGGTAGCCTGTCTGGGACTGTACATAGAGGTAGCCTGTCTGGGACTGTACATAGAGGTAGGCTGGCACATAGAGGAAGCCTGTCTGGGACTGTACATAGAGGCATCTGTCTGGCACTGTACATAGAGGTAGCCTGACAGGGACTGTACATAGAGGCATCTGTCTGGCACTGTACATAGAGGTATCTGTCTGGGACTGCACATAGAGGTATCTGTCTGGCACTGTACATACAGGTAGGCTGGCACATAGAGGAAGCCTGTCTGGGACTGTACATAGAGGTAGCCTGTCTGGCACTGTACATAGAGGTAGCCTGTCTGGGACTGTACATAGAGGTAGCCTGTCTGGCACTGTACATAGAGGTAGCCTGTCTGGCACTGTACATAGAGGTAGCCTGTCTGGGACTGTACATAGAGGTAGCCTGTCTGGGACTGTACATAGAGGTAGGCTGGCACATAGAGGAAGCCTGTCTGGGACTGTACATAGAGGCATCTGTCTGGCACTGTACATAGAGGAAGCCTGTCTGGCACTGTACATAGAGGTAGCCTGTCTGGGACTGTACATAGAGGTAGCCTGTCTGGCACTGTACATAGAGGTAGCCTGTCTGGCACTGTACATAGAGGTAGCCTGTCTGGGACTGTACATAGAGGTAGCCTGTCTGGCACTGTACATAGAGGTAGCCTGTCTGGCACTGTACATAGAGGTAGCCTGTCTGGGACTGTACATAGAGGTAGCCTGTCTGGGACTGCACATAGAGGTAGCCTGTCTGGGACTGTACATAGAGGTAGCCTGTCTGGGACTGTACATAGAGGTAGCCTGTCTGGCACTGTACATAGAGGTAGCCTGTCTGGGACTGTACATAGAGGTAGCCTGTCTGGCACTGTACATAGAGGTAGCCTGTCTGGGACTGTACATAGAGGTAGCCTGTCTGGGACTGCACATAGAGGTAGCCTGTCTGGGACTGTACATAGAGGTAGCCTGTCTGGGACTGTACATAGAGGTAGGCTGGCACATAGAGGAAGCCTGTCTGGGACTGTACATAGAGGCATCTGTCTGGCACTGTACATAGAGGAAGCCTGTCTGGCACTGTACATAGAGGTAGCCTGTCTGGGACTGTACATAGAGGTAGCCTGTCTGGCACTGTACATAGAGGTAGCCTGTCTGGCACTGTACATAGAGGTAGCCTGTCTGGGACTGTACATAGAGGTAGCCTGTCTGGCACTGTACATAGAGGTAGCCTGTCTGGCACTGTACATAGAGGTAGCCTGTCTGGGACTGTACATAGAGGTAGCCTGTCTGGGACTGCACATAGAGGTAGCCTGTCTGGGACTGTACATAGAGGTAGCCTGTCTGGGACTGCACATAGAGGTAGCCTGTCTGGCACTGTACATAGAGGTAGCCTGTCTGGGACTGTACATAGAGGTAGCCTGTCTGGCACTGTACATAGAGGTAGCCTGTCTGGCACTGTACATAGAGGTAGCCTGTCTGGCACTGTACATAGAGGTAGCCTGTCTGGGACTGTACATAGAGGTAGCCTGTCTGGGACTGCACATAGAGGTAGCCTGTCTGGGACTGTACATAGAGGTAGCCTGTAAGGAACTGTACATAGAGGTAGCCTGTCTGGGACTGCACATAGAGGTAGCCTGTCTGGGACTGTACATAGAGGTAGCCTGTAAGGCACTGTACATAGAGGTAGCCTGTCTGGGACTGCACATAGAGGTAGCCTGTCTGGGTCTGTATAGAAGGACACACAATGTCTGGCACTGTCTAGAAGGGTACCCTGCGTCTGGCACTGTATAGAGAGGCAGCTCTTGTCTAGTACTGTATTTTGAGGCAGCCCCTGTCTGGCACTGTATAGAGAGGCAGCCCCAGTTTGACACTGTACATAGGGGTAACCTCTCTGGCACTGTGTAGAGGAAGCTCTTGTCTGGCACTGTACATAAGGGTAGCCTGTCTGGCACTGTATAGAGAGGCAGCCCCTGTCTGGTACTGTATATATTATATATATAAGCAGCCCCAGTTTGACACTGTACATAGGGGTAACCTGTCTGACACTGTGTAGAGAAGCAGCCCGTTTAGCACTGTACAGAAGACAAAGTGTCTGACAATGTATACATGGCCACTGTTATTGATACTGTGGCTGGCCCTATAGAGAGGCCGAGGACTGAAGCCGTACAATTGTATAAAGCAACAGACCACGCTCCCTTCTGCGGCAGCAGTTACACCATCAGCATCAATATACCAAATGTTTTATTCTTTGGTCATGCTAATAATTATCATTTTTTATAGACATGTATATAACATACTGTAAGCAGTCGTGGTAGTGAATATAGACATGTATATACTGTAAGTAGGTGGAGTAGTAATATGGGCAGGTGTATAATATACTCTATGTACCCGGGGCAGTGAATATGGGCAGGTGTGTTCTGTACTGTAGGTGGCGGTCATACCCAGCACCCCACGAATAATGTCAGATGGTTCAGACACATAAACCGATTTAGTAAGCCTTTACCACCAATTTTCCATTAGAGTGTCCAGCGCAGCCCCGAGTCTATGCCGAATAAGTGTTTCTATTATCCGCGCCGCCAAAGTGTGCAAAGCTCCAGATAAATTGGATTTTCATCCCCCGCCACGGTGCTAATAGTACCTGACTGCTGCTATTCATATTAATTGTCAGAGTTTAGCGGGCAGGACTGACCTGTGACCTCTGCGGCTCGCACTACCTGCCTGTGACAGTCAGTGCGGCTGTCGCCCGGGGAAGGACTAGAGTCAGTCCAAAAATTACAAAAGGCCGCCTGCAAAAATAGTGAATACTATTACACAATGCGAGCCCAAACAATGCTCCCTCGGAGGATGTGGGGGGCCTGTAGATATGACCTTTCCATGAAAGCCACTGTGGCAGGCGGGCTCTGAAACGCGCTTTGTGCGGAGATACTTCAGCTGGAAATGCCAAGGTCCTTTCTCTCTATTGTCGCTCAGCCAAAGTGTTTTCTTATACCGAAGACTTCACATCTCCGTCCTATCCACTGGAGGGGTCATGGAGAAGAACAACTGCACCCATCATTGTATACCGGAAGAAACCAGGCATGAAACGGATCTCCACTTAAGGATAGGTCATTCATTTGTGATCAGTAAGGGTCCAAAACCCAGCACCCCCGTGACCAGCAAGTTGCAGTGTTCAGCTGAGCGTTGTGGTCTCTTTGCTGAATTCCAAGCGCAGTGCCATATATTGCCTACTGGCTGTGCTTGGTATTGCAGCTCAACTCATTCGCTGGTTGGTGACATCATCAGAACAAGGAAGGGGTTGCAACACTGATGAGCGCGGCGGACTCTTCCTATAGCTGAATGGAGGGAATCCCAGGTTAGACCCCCACCTATTGATAGCATATATATAGCAAGTCCCAGAAACCCCTTTATCAGCGTATCACCTCTCTGCAGCGTCTATATTTTGTCCGTTTTCCCAATGAATGCAAAAAAATTGTCTTTTAGATTTGAGTCTTTTAAGGACACAGACTCCGTATAAGACGCGGCCCGTTATCCCATTAGCCCAGATACGCTGTATCTAATACCGGTTTGCTTTTAACTCTTCCATTTTAGGAAATTTTCATCTGTTCCTTCCTAAAGACAGGCATCAGACTAATCGACTCCCAGAAATCCATATTCCCATAGCGCCCCCTACAAGGTATGGACTGTACAGAAAATCCGGCTTGTTGGATCCCATAACTCCCCACAATACAAAATGTTCTGATCAGCAAGGAAATCTCGCAGCCTTCACAAGACGTTCGGCGCTGATGTTTTGTGGAGATCTCCGACTCTCAGGGTTGGGTATTAAACATTTATGGATCTCCTCCGCAGGCCGTGATGGATTGTCAATTACTACGGCAATAAAGCACGGATATAATAACTAGCGAGGAGAGGCGCGCACACATATTTAGCTTTCTTCCTGCCCAACATAACAGCAGAACAAACAGACGGTATATCGTGAGGTCTCCAGGATGATACGACAGATAGACAGGGCGAGAAAGAAGCGCCTTTGTTTTCGTAAATGAGGCGAAAGCCTTAAAAGGGTTTTCCAGGACTAAAATATTGATGATTTGTCCTTACAATAGGTGATCAATATTGGGGTTCCCACAGATCCAAGTGACATCATGTGTATCGGTCACATTGACCTGTCCGCAGCTTAGTCCCATTAAAGTGAATGGAGCTGAGCTGCAATACCAAGCGCAGCCACTATACTTCGTAGGGCGCTGTGCTCGGTAAGCAATGAAAAGGCTAAGGCAGCACTTGTCCCAACAACTAATACGGTCTAAGGGCAAACTTCTTGGGCCAGGGGACCCAAATGACCATTAAAATAGCGGTTACCCACAGACACCGGCGGACCCCACTCACTATAATGGGGTTCGCCGTTTTCATACTGAAACAGGGTAAAGAAAAGTCATCCGTGCAGGACTTTACTCTCTGCCCAGATGTGACTTTAGCTTCAGGCTAGACAGTCTCAAATTGCACCAGATTTTCTAAAGTATTTACTGGTGTTACAGTCCATTGCTGTCACCTGTCAAAAGATGAAAGCAACGGACATTAAACAACGGGTGCAGGCCGAGCCCCCTCCGTCTGATCTCCGTCTGCATTCACCCTATGTAGAAAACATGATGCAAGATTTCTTCTTATCTTCTTTCTTCCTTTTTACTTTGCAGAAGAAAGAAGATAGAAGACAACGTCGCCATGTTGTTTACATTGTCACAGATGCACGGTTAATGTCCGTTGCTGTCACCCTAGGATGTAGTGTGATAATCTTTTATACCTGCCCAATTTTTTGCCACTTATTAGTTGGCCTAATTTTTTACATAGAAGCCGACAATTTTTTTTACTGTACAGTGTTGCCTATTAAGCATTGCCCCCTTTTAGAAAGCCCCGCCTACTTGACGACATGGCGCAGCAACTATCTAAAACACAAAGTGTACAGCACAAATACCAGTTTTGGGGTAAGTTAAGCCAGAATTCTGGTGCATTGTCATTAGTTTATCTGCCTGTGTGGTCTTCATAAGCTGATCGGCAGGAATCGGACCCCCACTCATCTGGGAATCCTCAAGATTTTACTTCAGGAAAACCTCTGTATGGGAACTCTATCTGACTCCATTATAATCAGTGGGGCTTGGACACCACTATGGATACCGCTAAGAATGGAAGTCATAGTGCAAGTGGGAACAGAGCTCTATAAAATAAGAGGCAGAAAACCAGTCCCGAATATAATAATACTTTTAATAAAGATGAAATTTCTAGGCCTCGGACCTCTGGCAGAGCTGACTGTGCATGCCTGGGCCACAAGAAAATCGCTGCTTACACAGTAAGCTGGTGTAAGCGCCCATTTTCTTGTGGCCATGGGCATGCGTAGTCGGCTCTGCCCGAGGACTAGAAGATTGAAACCCAGGACAGAAGAAGACGCAGGGAGAGGCCGTTCCAGAAGAAGATGGAGGCAGTGGACAGTTCTCTCGCAGCATTAGGGACGCCCCCAGTGCTGTTTTAGCGCTGAGGACCGCCACCAGTGCTGCGAGGGAACTCATTTGCATACAGACGAAAACCGGATTATATACCGAACGGCAGCGCATAGAAGACATCTAAAGGTAGGAGAAGAATAGCCTTTCTTAAGGCTATTCCTACGTGTTAGTCAGAAAAAAAGGGATTCCAATGATAGGATCCCTTTAATCGATATTAGATTGGTGGGGTCTGATTCCTGGCACCACCACCAATCAGCTCATTGAAGGGGCTGCAATAATTGTGCCTTTTTATCGTATACCATAGCACCGTATCTTGCATAGTGGCTGTGCCTGGTACTGCCCACTTGAATGGGACTGAACTGCAAAAGGTCTATGAATTCAGTCCCAGAGAAGGGGCTGTAGCCCTCACCCGAGCACTGCGACCAATTCCCGTACCTTATCAGTGTCACCTATTAATAGGGGCTTTAAGTCATACCCTATCCTAAACATACAGAGCTCTCCACCTGGCCCTGCCTCGTCCCTCACCTCATCCCAGTCACTTATTCATGGCTGCCCTTTCTTCGATCGCTACCTCGCTTTGCTCTCCAGCAGCTGAGTGGTTAACCCCTCATACAAAGAGACAACCCATCAAAAACAATTTCCCTGAATAATTAAAAAGCAATCAACCTCTTTTTTTTTCAGGCAAGTACGAGGAGTTATTCTGCTGAAAATGCCAGGAGCGGCGTTCGCTTTCCTAAACGGAGTGATTAATTCGTTGGCCTTTTTCATATCAGTCAATACAGAAATATGGCAGAGTGGGCGACCCTCAATCACCGCCATTACACCCTTATTATCGGCAGTACATCACTGTCACCCTGCGGCGGGAGCCCGTCCGTCTACGTAATGAGCGCTGGCTGGGAGATACACAAGGCACGCCGCTCTCCGTCACCGATCAATGGTGCAAGACAATGGTGGAGCGAGGAGAGAACAGAGACGTATCCTGAGTCCGCCATCACTAGATCATCATTTATATAAGGCGAGGGGATTACTGGATACGTCCTCCTTTGTAAAGAATTCTGCTCTGTGGCTCTTAAAGCAGTTGTCCAGCCCCAAATCGAATTTTCATACTGACAACCTATCCATCAGCTGGTCATCAGTATGGGATTTGTTGGGGTCTGACACCCGGACCCCACATAGATCAGCATAGATTGTTTTAATGGTATAACCTATTCAGACAGTGGCGTAACTAGGAATGGCGGGGCCCTGTGGCAAACTTTTAAAATGCCCCTCCCCTGACCGACGCCGAAGACCTTGACCACCGCTTCTCCACATTCCTGCGTGCACTATTATAACCCATAGTGGCCCCTGCACACAGTATAATGCCCCATAGTGGCCCCTGTACACAGTATTATGTCCCATAGTGGCCCCTGCACACAGTATTACATCCCATAGTGGTCCCTGCACACAGTATTACGTCCCATAGTGGCCCCTGCACACAGTATTATCCCCCATAGTGGCCCCTGCACACAGTATTACATCCCATAGTGGCCCCTGCACACAGTATTACGTCCCATAGTGGCCCCTGCACACAGTATTATGTCCCATAGTGGCTCCTGCACACAGTATTATCCCCCATAGTGGCCCCTGCACACAGTATTATCCCCCATAGTGGCCCCTGTACACAGTATTATGCCCCATAGTGGCCCCTGCACACAGTATGATGCCCCATAGTGGCCCTTGCACACAGTATTATCCCCCATAGTGGCCCCTGTACACAGTATTATATCCCCATACTGGCCCCATAAAAAACACTGTTACTTACCTCTTCCCGGCTTCCAGGCCCGGTCATGTGACGTCGGGGACGTCACAAAAGTAGGCCCGAGGCCTGTCTGGTGCGCAGAGTGGTAAGTAACACTGTTTTTTATGTTCCCTTACCTCTCTCCCTTACAAATTCGTGTTTGTGGGGCCCACGGCGTCACTTGCCAATCCCAGCCCCTGCCAGGATCTGTAAGTAAATAGGGCCCGTTACCGGCTGGAGTAGCTCCAGACTATAAAAAAGAAACAAAAAACGCAGCGGTAGCGGCTGTCGCTGGGCCCCTAATGTCCTGGGCCCTGTGGCAGCTGCTACCCCGGTAGTTACGCCCCCATATTCTGATGAAAGAGACAGAGAAGTGTTTGCTCTCTGGGGCCCATTCACATGAGGAAATTGAAAGCACCAACTAAGTATCAATGTATAAATAACACAAAAAATTCTTTTGATTTTAAATCTAAATTTATTGTTACAAAATGTTTTTAATTGTAAAAAATATTGGTATAAGGAAAACACAACCACATAAAAACATTTAAAAACACACAACAAGAGTGGAGGTCGCACTGGACTGAGCAGCTCCAGCAGGTGTATAATCTGCTAGTGGTGTAGGGGATGAGAACAGCCACAATAAAGGTGTGTATAGAGAGGCCCAGTATTTTGTAAATATATAAATGTAAATAGGCTCCTATTGCCCACAGCATCACAAGATCAGGGCACTTTTTTGTGTTATTTATACATTGATACTTAGTTGGTGCTTTGAGTTTTTGCTGGTATCTTTGTTTTTTATCTAGTATTGAGATTGCTTTGGGTTTGACATGAGGAAATTGAGGAGGGAAGTTTCGTTGTAAAAAAAAAATGGTAGCCAGATCATGGATAGAATTTGGGATGGAATCTACCTGAAAATCAGTAAATATAAGTTACCCTAAGGGATGATTAGTGAAATAGATGGGGTTTGGCACTGCACTGGTTTGGAGTTGCATTCGTTTTTGGCCTGCACATCAACCACCACGTGCAAAACCCTGAGATCGCTTATGGAGAACATTATACCGGTGCAACAAAGATTGAGATTTATTGCATAAAATCCCTTTAACACTGTGCGAAACATAGACTTTAAAGAATGATACTTGTAGATATGGAGGACAGGACGGAGCCGCAAGTGGCAGGGTCTCCTGACAAGCCTCATTATATGGACGCCACACACGTGGAGAGGAATACCTGAGCACATAGCCAGCGCCCGGGCCCATCAGATAAGACCTTCATAAACACCATCCGTCACAGTATTTGGGGGCCACGCACATCTATTTTTATAAGTAAATATGGTTTTTATCTTCTATGCTAAGAAAAGACCCCAAAAATATGTAAAACGTTGTGTTTATGGAGATGACAAACAAGGAGCTCCAGCCTGGGGTTGAAAGGAAGCAGCGTGGGCGGTGCACACTTAGTGACTGACTAGGACCGGGCTCCTTGTCAGATGATATTACATAGACATTTACATACTTTCATAGACCGCAGACAAT
Source organism: Leptodactylus fuscus (assembly GCF_031893055.1). NCBI lineage: Eukaryota > Metazoa > Chordata > Amphibia > Anura > Leptodactylidae > Leptodactylus > Leptodactylus fuscus. The sequence goes on along the minus strand of NC_134270.1, from coordinate 844,458 downwards.
GATAAGAGACGCACTCATTGTACAGCGACCCATGCCAAGTCCGTCCTGCCGCCTGTCCACCAGGATCAGATTTGCTTTGCTGCAATGATATGGAGGGGTTCACATTATTTTACCTAGGGCAACAAAGAAGGCAGACATCACAACTCATGATAGTGAATGCAGTCGGCAGGATTGGATTTTTGCCAACTATTGAGCAACCTCATTCGCTGGCCTTAGGTACGATGTAGTAGCGCAACACTGAGATTTTAAGTCATGCAATACCAAGATGGTGTATACTCACCTCCCCCCTCCCCTATCTGAGGAGCTCTGTTGCTTGTCTGTGGCTCCCAGCACTCAGCCCCTCCCCTCCCCCCCTGAGAGCAGGCAGGGGACTGAGCAGATAAGCCTGTGGTCTAGGCCCGTGGTCATAGAAACGCATGTAAACAACTTCAAGCACTAACCCTCAACTTGGGAAGGTTGATCATATGCACTTGAGAAAGAGCAGTATGCTCGAAACGCGTTGTGTAAAATAAAGTCTTTTCACTGTACCTGGGCGAGCACGGTTTTCCTTTCATCTTCCACAAGGAGGACGGTCCCTCTTTCGCTTCAACCCCTTTAAGGAGTGATATTATCCCCAGAACCTGGTCTAGCAGTCTCTCATCTCTGCCAAATCAGTTTTCCCTACGCTGTGCTGATGAGAACCAAGCGGATTGAAACAGCGCTGTCCACAGCTGGGTTACTGATTTGGCTAAACCCTGCATCATAGCATTAAGGCTTGTTGATATAGTCGGGCATAATGTTTAAGGGGGCTACTCCTAGAGGGCAGCAAACAGAGGCACTACTTTTCTAGGTGATGTCCAATTACAGTTCCATCTATAAAGTCTGGCAGTATCGAGGTTAATCACTCTTTTTATACCGGATTTGAAGACATCTGTCACTCTGGTGTTCCGGTATTGGTGGAGGGTCTCCAGGTTATGACTTCTCTAACTACAGGGGGCCTGAGCCTCTATGGCTAGTAAGGCATCCTGGTCATGAAGGCTACCTCACCTCTATACAGGATGACTTCCATGGATAAAGCTGACTTTTCAGAAAAACTTGGTATGTGTATAAGTAGTAGGACCCTCTTTCTCTCTCTCCATTATATGCTTTGCATTTCAGCAGTTTTCCCCTCCGCAGGCTGTAATGCTTATCCCCCATTCTCTCTGAGCAGGTAGTCGGACATGGTGAAAACAGGAGCTTTTGCTCGATAACTCACTCTCACTCACTCAGGAGCAGCATGGGAGACATTATATAGAAATACTGAGCAGAACCGATGGTACTAAAGCTCTGGGGTGAGATAGAAAACTTACTATTAGCAGCAGGATAATGTCTATGTGTCTCTCACAGCTTTCTACTTCCCTCTCTATAGACTTCTATGGGCAGTTCATGATCTGACCACTCTAGAGCTGACTATTAGACCAGTCTCCCAAAATGGATTTTGCAAAGAATTTAGAACGAGTAGGTTCAGAGAGGAGGAGGAAATGAGCCAGATAAGTGGAGAAAGAAGCATCTTTCTATGATAAGATATATTACATTCACCTTTACTACGGATTTCTGCAGAATTTGCTAAAAAGGAATTGACAATTTAAATGGGTTTCCTGGGGGTTATTGATTCTTTAAGGACCCTGGTGGATCAACTGTTTGGGTAAGTTCACACAGGGTTTTTTGGTCAGCATTTTGAGGCTGTATCCGCCTCAAATTCCTGACCAAAAAGACAGCTCCCATTGAAATCAATGGGAGCCAGTCAGTTCTTTTTTCCAGGAGTAGTTTGTTCCGGCTCCTGGAAAATAGAACGGATATGCTCATTCTTTCAGGCGGATTCGCCTCCCGACTAGGCCCATTCATTTGGGCCTAATCCGGAGCGGAGTGCGTGACTGAATGCTGGTGCAGTTGCACCGGGATCCAGTCGCAGATGCCCGTATTTTGGTCCGGAACCTGAGGCGGCCTCCTCCTCAGGTTCCGGACCAAATAACCCCATGTGAACTTACCCTTTGAAGAGACATTAGCTCCAGGAGCGCCACTTCCACTTCAGAGGCCTTATGACATCACACTGGCCAATCTGTTCATAGTTCAGTCCCATTCAAGCGAGAGGGCTGAGCTGCGGTACCAAGCACCAGCGCTGTGCTCGGTAGTGAAGAGGTTGCAGTGCTTAAGCTAATGCTATGGCCTCATTAAACAGCTGATCGGTGGGGGCTCCAGGTGTCAGACCCCATCAATTGGATTGGTTATCAACTATTTACTCAGGAAACCCCTCTTTAATCATTCTGCAACTTTCTATAAAAACCCTTTTCCTATCCGCGAATGCAGAAATCTGCCCAATGAGTGCAGCCCATTGAATTGACATGCACTTCTTCTTCCCTCCCAAGGCGGCCATTACACAGACTGCTGACTCCAGACCTCTATAAATACACATTGCTTGCAAATATTCATCCGTGTTCTCAACACGCCGGTTCTTCTGGGATCGCTTACATTTTGTTATTGGACCAGAGAAGTAATGTCTGCCTACAAGGAGAACCCAATATAAGTCCCCGTCCACCATGAAGTATAATAGAGCTCTCCAATCTGAGAGCACTGCATTATCCGGGGACCTGAGGAAGTCTATCGGTGCGGGGAGATGATACAATAACCATCATTGCAGCGGCACGGGGAAGGCAACAAATAAAAGCTATTTTTTTCATTATATGATCTTCGCCTGCATTGTTTACACGACTTGCTGGAAGCAAACAGACAACTCTTATACCATTGCACAGTCTTTAGCTGGGCTGTAATTATGATCTATGTCTGTCGTGTCCCGGCGTGACTCATCTCCGCACCGTGTGGGTGCGCACAGCAGATATTTGCCATCTGAGAGACCTTGAATTGTTCTTCAGCTGGGTATTACCAGAGCACAACAACCCCGCACAATGTCTTCAGCTGTAATAACCCAGACTGTCAGATGCCAACGCCATCCTCTAGGACATTACTCACCCGATGAATATATACATCAATATGCAACTCTCTATACCGTATGCACGCTCGTAGAAGACACTGGGTGCAAGGGGCATCAATCATTAGGGAAGGTTCATTTCTATAGGTAAATGCTAAAAGACTCTCATACAGCACAAATTCATCGAATGGCGGTGACTTCCTAGTGATACAAGATCATACAAAGCTGAGGACGTTAAAGGGGTCGTACTATCATAGGGACCTATGGACATCCCCAGCTCAGACCCATTCTCTATAAGTCACAGCTTCAGCTCTAAATATTTCATGGCTTGCCATTTATTTGATCACTGTGTGGTATACGACATCCAGCAGAGATCACAACTGACTGCCAGAGACTCCTTAAAGGGATCCTATCATTGGATACCCTGTTTTTCTGACTAACACGTAGGAATAACCTTATGAAAGGCTATTCTTCTCCTACCTTTAGATGTCTTCATCACGCCGCCGTACGGTAGAAATTCTGGTTTTCTTCAGTATGCAAATGCATCTCTCACAGCACTGGGGGCGGTCCCTGGCACTCAAACAGCACTGGGGGTGTCCCCAATGCTGCGAGAGATCTCTCCAGCGCCGCCTTCATCTTCTCCTGGAACGCCCTCTCCCTGTGTCTTCTTCCGTCCTGCGTTTCAATCTTCTAGGCCTTGGGCAGAGCCGACAACGCCTCAAGAAAATGGCTGCTTACTCAGTAAGCTGTGTAAGCGATCACAAGAAAATGGCCGCTTACACAGATTACTGAGTAAGCGGACATTTTCTTGTGGCCGCTGGCATGTGCCGTCGGCTCTGCCTGAGGCCTAAAACATTGAAACCCAGGACGGAAGAAGATACAGGGAGAGGCCGTTCCTGAAGAAGATGGAGGCGTCGCTGGAAATTTCTCTCGCAGCATTGGGAACGCCCCCAGTACTGTGAGAGAACTCATTTGCATACCAAAGAAAACCCGGATTTCTACTGAACGGGGGCACGAGGAAGACATCTTTCTTAAGGCTATTCTTACGTGTTACTCAGAAAAAAAGGGTATCCAATGATAGGATCCCTTTAAGGCATAGACGCTCAGGAGATAGATCTTGGGGATTGAAGCTATGTAGTGCTCTGATGGCTCCAGGTGACTTTCTCTTACTTAGAGGACATTTCACCACTTTCGCCAGGTCTAGCCATTTCAATAGTAGCCAGCACAGCTGAAATTTTTTTCTCCAGCACTGACCATTCCTGAGCACTACGTTCTGTAAGTTTTGTGGTCCCATATGCTATTTAGGCATAAAAAGCTGTGTCAGGAAGGAGCAGGTAAGGGGGTCTGATTCTGTGTCCTACAATTGCCCTGTGCCTGCTCCTGCCTTATAGTACAGAGCCTAAGTAGAATATCAGGCACCACAACTCAGGAACAGCGAGGGCTACAGGAAAACGCTCTAACTACGCTGGAATCCGTGCAGCGAAGACTGTTAACAGATGCTAAGAACTGGAGTTGCTGAAGGGAGTGTGAAAGGTCAGCCAAATACTTAGACGTGACGTGATTGAATGGGGATACTTTCGGTCCGGTCATTAGCTAACACAGCACCATCCATGGCAGAGGGGTATGCAGCCCACCGCAGTGGAAGTGCCCCTGCAATTGTGAAGGTTACAATCATGTAATGTATGAAAAACATTGTTATCCTTAACAGCTGAATGTTAGATATAGTTGTTTATGCTTGAAACTGGTATATTTTATATGATAAGATGGCGCCTATATCCAGGATGGGTGCAAGAAAAACAAATGCTTGGCTTGCTGCAAGAAGACAGCTCCCTAAGGTTACCACGCAGGACCGGGAGTAGCTGGCTGTATATGGAACTGCCTAATCTTTTTCTGTTTGATTGAGATGTATCATACCAATCAGGAGTGAATATGAAAACTTACATTGTTGTTATCTCTCTTCCTACTATTTAACGGCACGTTGATTTAATAAAAGTGCGTCAGTATTTCCTCCTTGGTTGAGAGAGGAGCTAATACCAACATAGTGTGTCTGGTGTCATTTCCTTACTGCTGGCACTCAGCCTAATTATTTAGGATGACGACAATTACCCAGGGTTATAGGTCAATTAGTCATAAACACGGCTTGGACCTAATCAGAATCTGGACGGCGGCTTTTCTTGGAGTCCAGTGCGCTCAATGACTGATAGCTAAGGCTAGGCTCATGTCTGCCCTGGATTACATTCCCTCCGAGTCCTGCAAGGCTTTCTTATGCTTTCCCTTCCACTACAGGCAGGTTACTAAAGCTGCACAGACTGACAACCCCAGGGCTGCACAATGCATCGAATTTTAGAAGCTCTTCGGATGCTTTTAAGATGCGGTCTAAGGTCTCGAACCCAGGACCTTCTGTATAGGAGGCAGAAACCATGAACGGGAGGATTCTCTCAGAACCAAAAGCCTGAACAGTGTTTTTCTTTTTTAGTATATAGAAATATATCTAAGCCAGTACAGTGTATGCTTACACTATATATCTAACTTTTTTGATTTATGATCTATCCTTAGTATACGCCATATATATATCTGACTGGTGGGAGTCTGACAGCCGGGCCCTGCACCGATCATCTGGTTGGAGGTGCCTCTGGTCTATGTACTATACAGTGTACAGAGCTGGGAGCAGTTGGCTATATAATGCCATCACTCCAACTCTGCTGTCATTGACTTCAATGGGAGCTGAACTGCTATACTGGTGCCTAACCACCATATATAGGGCAAAGAGTCAACTGCTTCCGGCTCTGTGCACTGTATAGTACACCGACTGGAGAAATGCTCATCGGTCCAGTCACCAATAAGCTATGTAAGGCCTATCCTATAAAATAAAAATCGTGGATAACCCCTTTAAGGCTTTAGCATGGCAAAGTAAATGACAATAAATCCAATAAAATTCGTAATCCGCTTTATTAAATGAATGTCAAAAGGCATATTAAAGGGATTCTACCATTATAATCAAATTTTTTCTCATTGACACATAGGAATAGCCTTAAGAAAGGCTATTCTTCTCCTACCTTTAGAGGTCTACTCCTCGCCGCCATTCAGTATATAATCTAGTCTTCGTTGGTATGCAAATGAGTTCTCTCGCAGCACTGGGGGCGTCCCCAGCGCTCAAACAGCACTGGGGCGTCCCCAATGCTGCGAGAGAACTCTCCAGTGCCGTCTCCATCTTCTTCAGGAACATCCTCTTCACGCATCTTCTTCCAGCGGGGGCTTCGAGCCTAGGGCAGAGCCGACTGCGCATGCCCACAGGCCACAAGAAAATGGCCGCTTACTTACTGTTTAAGAGGCCATTTTTCTTGTGGCCACAGGTATGCGCAGTCGGCTCTGCCCAAGGCCTAGACGGAAGCAGACGCGTGAAGAGGCCGTTCCTGAAGAAGATGGAGGCGGCGCTGGAGAGTTCTCTCGCAGCTTTGGGGACGCCCCCAGTGCTGCAAGAGAACTCATTTGAATACCATCGGAAATCGGGATTTATACCGAACGGCGGCGTGGAGAAGACAACTAAAGGTAGGAGAAGAAGGCTATTCCTGCGTGTCAAAGAGAAAAAATTAGATTGTAATGGTAGAATCCCTTTAAATACCATAGAAGTATTTGACATCACTGTCCCTGTAACAACCATACAATACTTATAGTGATTGAAAAATGGTGTGAATAAAAATGGCGCAATCGCCAATTGAATTGCTGGGGCAGCTTCGTAGCAAAGTATTGTTTTGGTATCGATGTTATACAAAATTCTGGTATTGTGACAACGCTACTAAGTGATATATCACTAGTTATTACACAGCCTCCCATTACAAGACGCCGGAAGAGCCCTGCGCCGACAGCAAAGAAAACAGTGACTTGGCAGGAGAATTTCTCGAAATGAAATAAGTGATTTGTCTGAATGCAAAAAGCACATCCAGTTGGCTGTTCCACGCAAGAGCAATTTGTAACCTGGAAGATGCCAATAACCTCCTCGGGTTTCTCACTTACCTGCCGCGTATCTTGTCACAATAACAAACACATGGTGGGGGATTTAATAAAGAGCGTGACAGGACACGCTGAGCTTTATCAAGACGCACTGACACGGGGTCTCAAGGCTGTCGGTGGCAGGGTGATCCTGGGGGAGGACCAGATTATCCCGACAGGGACCGGACAATATTTACATGTCAGCAGCCGTGTACACACCATAGATCCTTCAATGTAAGCGCACGTCTAGTGACGCAAGGAGCGTTCAGCCATCTGGTACGGGCGGCACAACATGTCCTAGAATTTATTCTACGCACATCAGTCTACGTCCCTGTATAATGTAACACTGCCTGAAAATTCTCCCATCAATGTCATATATATACACGTTATGTATAGATTGGCCAAAACCAACAATTTTGGTAAAACCGGCCAATGATCTAATCATAAATTATATCCCAATGGCAGATTACAACAGATTGCTCCTTGTTATCTCCTTCTTCTATATATAACACATGCTCAGTCAAGACAAGCGTTGTTGTGTATACGTCAGGAGAAAAAGCCATTGGTCAAATTGGAGTACGGCCAACTGATGACACCGCCAAATCTTACTCTCGATAGAGATCTTAGAGATCCATCTCATCTGCAGCCGCTGCTCCACCAAGTCTCTTGTATAGATATATATATATCCCTGCTATACCTGCCAGTAGAAGATTTTGTATGAGTAGTGGATGGGAGAGATGGATCAGACCAATATACCTCGTAGCCACTTAAGTGCAATTGATCAGTCCAATGTACCTTTAAACCAAATATGATGTACTAGCTTCTGCCCGCGACTTCCTCTGCGTGTTGTTGGCATCGATGATCCGCCTATATTTACCAAATTGCTGCCGTCGATGATTTGCCTGCTCCGGTGTTTCGGCAGCTGTCAAGCTGTCCTGGTGCTGAACTTGTTCCTCACACCATGCCTGTGATTGTTCCGGCATCTCAGCAGTTCGCTGGGAAGCCATATAATGAGCATGTTGTTGGCGCCGATGATCCCCCTCAATTCCACTTGAGGAGAACTTTGTGACTTCTGGCTTCCTTAATAACTGTCTTGTTTTAGAATTTTGCAACAAATTAGATTGTTTTTCTTGGTCTGTTTAAAAGTAGCAAACTGCCAATGTGGATTAAAGGTGTTTTCCCATCCAGTGTGTCAGCACTGCCTGGAGCAGATCAAATAATATGCAGATGCCCGTACACAATCCACTGAGGGTTAGCTGAGTGTTTACCCAGACCTGGCTGAGATAAGCTGCTGCAAGAGCAGTATAATATAGCATGTGAACATAAATTCATAACAGTTATGAAGCCATGTCATTTACCGGGATAAAAAGTAGCCGTTGTGTTAATCGAGGTTACAATCTATCTATGTGCCAAATCTTATTCAAATCCGTTCAGACGTTTTTGCGTGATTGAGTAACTAACACACAAACGTTCACATTTATTATATTAGTAAGATAAGATAGGATAGGATTGAGCAGCATTAAAAAGGGACTTCCACCACCTCCCAGCCTCTCTTTAGTACACTGCCCCCAATGATTTAGGCACACTTGCAATATTTACTCTGGCTTTCAAGCAATCAGTGTAGTTAGTTTTGGTGCCTGATATGCTAACCAGTCTCTCTAATGTCAAGTGAGTGGGGTCAGGCAGGAGCACGCAAGGGGGCACGACTGAGGTCACGTCCCCTTCTACAGAAAAATTCCAAATGTGCCAGAATCAGTCGGTGGGTAGCTATGAAAAGATGCAACGTAATGGAGTTGTTAAAGGTGGTGCTAGGTTCCCTGGTGAGGGATTGAGCCTAATACAGCCAGTCTGTGGATGCCGATGTGGCCATTTCTTGATGAAACACAACCCCGGAGACTGCAAGTCTACAGTAATATCCAAAATAATAATCCTGCACAGTCCAATATACAACGAACGTTGTAAGCCTACGTTACAGAAGTAAAATTGTCAACTGTTTATTGACTGGTTCACCGATAAAACAACATACGCCGTGCCAAGCGTTAAGCTGTAAACACCCACACAATGAGCCCAGGGTGCAAATTCATTACAAAAAGCAAGAGGTAGCGCAGCATCTGTGCACGAGAGGAGGCAAAACAACTCGAAAGGTCGGAGACAGATGCCGGGCGGTGGGGGAGGCGAAATAATGGGCAAAAGTTGCAGACAGTTTATTACATTGCCTAAGACAAGCCTAAGAACCTCGTGGAGCCAACCAAGGACTGCTCAAAATCACGAAAAGACTGTGTGACATGTGCCATATGTTCACGGCCTCTGTAACATATCTCCGCTGTCTTATTAGAAGGAATTTAGTAAATGGGTTATAGAGTCTATTGTGGGGCGGGAGCGACCCCTAAGAGTCCAGCGATGCAAAAACTCTGCAATGCAGATCAATAAACCCCTATATAAAAATACACAGTATGGATTTTCTACCGACGTCCTCATTTGTTCTCTCCCTTCCTCCCCCCCGCACCACAGACACAAGCAGACTGGTGAAGATAGTTGTAAGCCGTGAGGCAAAATCCATACGGCTGCTATTAGTTGAATGTGTACCATTTGAGGTACATTTGTGGTTTTCATTTCATAGCGAAAATTAAGAGACAATGGATCCGAATCAGAAAACATTAACGCTTTCTATGCTGGAGCCCGGGGCTATTCTAAATAATCGGCATTGAATGTACAATACCTCGGTCCACAACAGAGAGTCCGTGCTCACTGGTAGCCAGAAGAAAGACTGGGTCAACAGATCCAAATAAACAGTAACCTTTTATTGTCATGAACAAAAACAGAAGAAGCACGACGCGTTTCGGGCCAACCAAAAGCCCTTTCTCCAGTACGAATTTACAGGTCAAGTCGGATCAGATGCGTGAGGAGCCATTTTGGACTCATCTCTGAAATTCCTGGAGCCTGCACCGCTCTTTACTGAAGCCAAAGAAGTGATTGGTGCAGTCCAAAAACTGGAAGAAGAACTGAAGAAGTCAGTCACATGACGTGTTTGCAGCTCAGCTCCATTCAAGTGAAGCAGACTGAGCTGCAATACTATATAAAATACTATTTGGTATTCAATAAATTGGTATTCAAACAAAATTTATCTTTCCGATCTTGAAGATTCTGGGTGTTGGATCCCCACTGACATTACTGAGATAGCCTAACCTTATTAAACTCCCAGAAAACCACATTAAGGAACACTTACTGGTCCCCTCTGACTAGACAATGGTTGTTCCCATGCCAGGATGCCACTACCCATCATCCTTCCGAGGTTGGAGCGGGAAGGGTTACTGATCTGAGATACCGTCTGCCGTGGACAGGATGAGTTTGCCACCGCCAGGAGAACTGTTCAGAAATGCCATCAGGAAATTAAAACACAAAGATTCAATTGATTCTCCTTTCCTTTTATTATTGAACTAAGTCATCTCGCTGGGAAATTTGACCTTCTGAAAATGCTCATTTCCCTTACTCGGCTGTTGTTTATATAATTCAATTTTTACTCAATATCACACAATGTACACGCAGGGCCGGGACTAGTCACCGACCGCTCAGATCTACCGGCGTCAACTGGCAAAAGCAACAGGCTGTGGATACGGTTCTGTCATGTAACCACCTGTCACCAAAGAGAGCACCTGAACCCGCCAATATACAAGATACCATGGGAACAAGAAGCTTTCTACATTTGTTTTTATATTATAATGTCAGAATGTAAGAATACAAGACTACCCTGGTTACGTATTATCTAAGCACGAGCCAAGTTCTGAAATCACCTCTAACGGTTTCATATAGGACTCATAATAAAATGTATCCACATATACTGTGAGTATATTGTATGTTTTGTACGGATTTATATCCTGTATTATACTCCAGAGCTGCGCTCACTATTCTGCTCGTACAGTCACTGTGTACATACATTACATTACTTATCCTGTATTATACTCCAGAGCTGCGCTCACTATTCTGCTAGTGCAGTCACTGTGTACATACATTACATTACTTATCCTGTATTATACTCCAGAGCTGCGCTCACTATTCTGCTCGTACAGTCACTGTGTACATACATTACATTACTTATCCTGTATTATACCCCAGAGCTGCGCTCACTATTCTGCTGGTGCAGTCACTGTGTACATACATTACATTACTTATCCTGTATTATACTCCAGAGCTGCGCTCACTATTCTGCTCGTACGGTCACTGTGTACATACATTACATTACTTATCCTGTATTATACCCCAGAGCTGCGCTCACTATTCTGCTGGTGCAGTCACTGTGTACATACATTACATTACTTATCCTGTATTATACTCCAGAGCTGCGTTCACTATTCTGCTGGTGCAGTCACTGTGTACATACATTACATTACTTATCCTGTATTATACTCCAGAGCTGCGCTCACTATTCTGCTAGTGCAGTCACTGTGTACATACATTACATTACTTATCCTGTATTATACTCCAGAGCTGCGCTCACTATTCTGCTGGTACAGTCACTGTGTACATACATTACATTACTTGTCCTGTATTATACTCCAGAGCTGCACTCACTATTCTGCTGGTACAGTCACTGTGTACATACATTACATTACTTATCCTGTATTATACTCCAGAGCTGCGCTCACTATTCTGCTGGTGCAGTCACTGTGTACATACATTACATTACTTATCCTGTATTATACTCCAGAGCAGCGCTCACTATTCTGCTGGTGCAGTCACTGTGTACATACATTACATTACTTATCCTGTATTATACCCCAGAGCTGCGCTCACTATTCTGCTAGTACAGTCACTGTGTACATACGTTACATTACTTATCCTGTATTATACTCCAGAGCTGCGCTCACTATTCTGCTAGAGCAGTCACTGTGTACATACATTACATTACATATCCTGTATTATACTCCAGAGCTGCGCTCACTATTCTGCTGGTGCAGTCACTGTGTACATACATTACATTACTTATCCTGTATTATACTCCAGAGCTGCGCTCACTATTCTGCTGGTGCAGTCAATGTGTACATACATTACATTATTTATCCTGTATTATACTCCAGAGCTGCGCTCACTATTCTGCTGGTGCAGTCACTGTGTACATACATTACTTATCCTGTATTATACTCCAGAGCTGCACTCACTATTCTGCTAGAGCAGTCACTGTGTACATACATTACATTACTTATCCTGTATTATACTCCAGAGCTGCGCTCACTATTCTGCTAGTGCAGTCACTGTGTACATACATTACATTACTTATCCTGTATTATACTCCAGAGCTGCGCTCACTATTCTGCTGGTACAGTCACTGTGTACATACATTACATTACTTGTCCTGTATTATACTCCAGAGCTGCACTCACTATTCTGCTGGTACAGTCACTGTGTACATACATTACATTACTTATCCTGTATTATACTCCAGAGCTGCGCTCACTATTCTGCTGGTGCAGTCACTGTGTACATACATTACATTACTTATCCTGTATTATACTCCAGAGCAGCGCTCACTATTCTGCTGGTGCAGTCACTGTGTACATACATTACATTACTTATCCTGTATTATACCCCAGAGCTGCGCTCACTATTCTGCTAGTACAGTCACTGTGTACATACGTTACATTACTTATCCTGTATTATACTCCAGAGCTGCGCTCACTATTCTGCTAGAGCAGTCACTGTGTACATACATTACATTACATATCCTGTATTATACTCCAGAGCTGCGCTCACTATTCTGCTGGTGCAGTCACTGTGTACATACATTACATTACTTATCCTGTATTATACTCCAGAGCTGCGCTCACTATTCTGCTGGTGCAGTCAATGTGTACATACATTACATTATTTATCCTGTATTATACTCCAGAGCTGCGCTCACTATTCTGCTGGTGCAGTCACTGTGTACATACATTACTTATCCTGTATTATACTCCAGAGCTGCACTCACTATTCTGCTAGAGCAGTCACTGTGTACATACATTACATTACATATCCTGTATTATACTCCAGAGCTGCGCTCACTATTCTGCTGGTGCAGTCACTGTGTACATACATTACATTACTTATCCTGTATTATACTCCAGAGCAGCGCTCACTATTCTGCTGGTGCAGTCACTGTGTACATACATTACATTACTTATCCTGTATTATACCCCAGAGCTGCGCTCACTATTCTGCTAGTACAGTCACTGTGTACATACGTTACATTACTTATCCTGTATTATACTCCAGAGCTGCGCTCACTATTCTGCTAGAGCAGTCACTGTGTACATACATTACATTACATATCCTGTATTATACTCCAGAGCTGCGCTCACTATTCTGCTGGTGCAGTCACTGTGTACATACATTACATTACTTATCCTGTATTATACTCCAGAGCTGCGCTCACTATTCTGCTGGTGCAGTCAATGTGTACATACATTACATTATTTATCCTGTATTATACTCCAGAGCTGCGCTCACTATTCTGCTGGTGCAGTCACTGTGTACATACATTACTTATCCTGTATTATACTCCAGAGCTGCACTCACTATTCTGCTAGAGCAGTCACTGTGTACATACATTACATTACATATCCTGTATTATACTCCAGAGCTGCGCTCACTATTCTGCTGGTGCAGTCACTGTGTACATACATTACATTACTTATCCTGTATTATACTCCAGAGCTGCGCTCACTATTCTGCTGGTGCAGTCACTGTGTACATACATTACATTACTTATCCTGTATTATACTCCAGAGCTGCACTCACTATTCTGCTGGTACAGTCACTGTGTACATACATTACATTACTTATCCTGTATTATACTCCAGAGCTGCGCTCACTATTCTGCTGGTGCAGTCACTGTGTACATACATTACATTACTTATCCTGTATTATACTCCAGAGCTGCGCTCACTATTCTGCTGGTAAAGTCACTGTGTACATACATTACATTACTTATCCTGTATTATACTCCAGAGCTGCGCTCACTATTCTGCTGGTACAGTCACTGTGTACATACATTACATTACTTATCCTGTACTATACTCCAGAGCTGCGCTCACTATTCTGCTGGTACAGTCACTGTGTACATACATTACATTACTTATCCTGTACTATACTCCAGAGCTGCGCTCACTATTCTGCTGGTACAGACACTGTGTACATACATTACATTACTTATCCTGTACTATACTCCAGAGCTGCGCTCACTATTCTGCTGGTACAGTCACTGTGTACATACATTACATTACTTATCCTGTATTATACTCCAGAGCTGCGCTCACTATTCTGCTGGTACAGTCACTGTGTACATACATTACATTACTTATCCTGTATTATACTCCAGAGCTGCGCTCACTATTCTGCTGGTACAGTCACTGTGTACATACATTACATTACTTATCCTGTATTATACTCCAGAGCTGCGCTCACTATTCTGCTGGTACAGTCACTGTGTACATACATTACATTACTTATCCTGTATTATACTCCATTATGCTCACACCATCTGCCACACCTGTACCAGCTATAAATTGTCTCCTACATAAGACACATATAAGACACATATAAGTATAAGACACGTTCCCTCAGAATCTCCCATAGTTGTTTCCCCTCCAGTCCTGGTCACTGTTCCCAGTCGCTCGGGATACTGGTGTACAGATCTATTTGGTGGCTTTTGCCCCTGTTTGCTCAGCTGAAACACATCTCTGGTTACACTCTGAATACATCACGACGGACGGGAACAGAGCGGACAAGATGAGGGACAGAGACAGACATAGACTAACAGGGACTGGCAACATGACGGGAATTTAATGTACTAGGTTCCCCTATTATCTGAGCTGTAATAGTCCTCTCATACTTCATAAAGCCGCCACCACGCCGCACATAGAGCGCTCTCATCGTTTCATTTTAGCTCTTTTCATGGGAACATAAACAGTTTTTAGCTAAAGACATCAAAGTAAAAGCCATAAAACAGGCATCAATGTGTTCAAAGCATAAAGCGCCCAGGAAGCCAACGTGGCTGGTAATGAATACAATGGTAAGAGCCGGATACAATGGTGAGAGACATCGCCGAGTGTTACTGCAATTATATGGTGAGCCATAAGCGTTACAATGTAACAGTATAGTAAAAGGGAGGGAAGAACATTGAGGCGCTCCGAAGTGCGATCTGTATAGGAATAAAGGGATACAATCCATTAGCCTCATTACTTAGTGGCAATTCATAGTTTGATATTATACACACGTGCAATGTGTTTGGGGGCTGTCTGTGTAATACAGGGAAGCCGCCATCAAGCATAGCACATTATATTAAAGGATGTGGATCTATACTAAATGCCATAGCCACAATAAATTATCACAGTATCACTGGAAAATGCACAATATAAAGCTGATGTAGCAGAGCTGTATTTGATAGGTGATGAGAATCCCAAATTTACATGCTATAGGACCAAGAGTCAGCTTGAAATAAACTGAATTTTAGGTCTGTGTTTACATACAGAGGTAACAGACTCCCTGTCTTAGCCCTTATCAGCAAAATTCAATTAGCCGACCTGATACCTGGAAGAGCAGGAGATAAAGAGCTCAGAAATACGAGCACCGAGCACTCAGCCCCCCTCCCCTCCTGAGAGCAGGGAGCTATGTCACTTGTCCTGTGCAGAGAGATAAAGAGATCAGAAATACAAGCACCGAGCACTCAGCCCCCCTCCTCTCCTGAGAGAAGGGAGCTAAGTCACTTGTCCTGGGCGGAGAGATAAAGAGCTCAGAAATACAAGCACTGGGCAGTCAGCCCCCCTCCTCTCCTGAGAGAAGGGAGCTAAGTCACTTGTCCTGGGCGGAGAGATAAAGAGCTCAGAAATACAAGCATTGGGCACTCAGCTCCCCCTCCCCTCCTGAGAGCAGGGAGCTGTGTCACTTGTCCTGTGCGGAGAGAAAAAGAGCTCAGAAATACAATACTCAGATAGTGGCCAAATAAAGTAGTTTTGATGAAGCAATGTATTTAGGAAAAGGATAAGCTAGTGTCTACGAGTGGAGTGTCTATCTGTCTGTTCTCCGAGCGCTCGTTATTATTTCATCAATTTGGACTATGGCAACATATCCAAGGGCAGTTGCCCCCCTGAGGAAGCCTGACACCAGGCGAAACGCGTCGAGGCGTTCGGCCCATAGGGTTTGACACTAGCAGCACGGACACGGCTTTAATATGACCACAGGTAATGGGATCTAACTGATATAGGGATTGTAACTTTTGAATGGTTTCTCCACTACTTAACATGTGTGACGTTTTTGGATTTGTTTAGTATTAGTAAGGTGTTGGCATTTACACACACCTTAGTGTAGTCAATTGGTTATTCAAATCAAGCCATATTATAGTGGTTGAAACTTTTGACTGCATCTTTTGCCTGCATATGTTAGGAATATATCATGATTGCTTTATATATGTTTGGAGAACCCTCTGCATATGGCATCTGAATTTATGTTATTTAAAAAGATATTTATACATTCATTAGATGCCTTTTTGCAATATACTTACCTTATGTCATCCTGATTATTAACTTTTCTGTGTGTTCTGACTATTATATAGTATCCATTTTATATTTATAAGTCTGGTCCGTTGTTTGCGTTTTGGTATATATCCATGTAATTGCTATTGTTCCATCTACATCTGCTGATCACAATGAATTTTTAATAATTTTGATAAATAAAATATATGGAAAACTTTTTTATATACATTGGCTATTTGTGACTTTGTACGGTCCTTTATATGGTTGCAGTTGCCCCCCTAAGACAGTATAGATAGGATCCATGAGATGGGACAACCCCTTTAAGTCCATTACACAGAGTGGCTCAGATTTATTACTGTACTACTACTGTTTGTATTCTCATCCATTGCAAGCTGCTCAATGCCCTTCAGTGCGAGAGCTTCTCACCTAAGCCTACAGTTTTACCACCAAATTAAAGATGTTCACTTTATGGGGAGGATTTATCAAGACTGGATTTTAGTACTCTGATCTAAGTAAATTGGCCTAGTCCGCCTGATCCGCCAGCTCGCAGCAGATTTTAGGCATCATTTACGTCAGTAAACTGCTGTAAAAGATCATACATCTGATAGGGTGTGTGGCCTGACACAAGTCCGTCTCCTTATAAGAAACATTTTTTTTGTGCAAAAATCTAACTTTCAATAAAAAATTTTGGAGACCTGCATGGGCTGCGCAGACTTCAGCGCTCAGGATGCTCAGTTCCCCTGCATGCGCAGTACACTCGCGAACTGCCATTGCTAAAAATGGCGCCGAAGCCTGCGCAGTAGCGCTCCGGAGGGAAGCTCTGCTACGCAGGCGCGGGATTTGAAGCCATCACGCTGGAAGAAGAGGACGCTGAAGGCGTGCAAGAGCCAGGACCAGAGGGCGTCGCTGCAAGAAGAAAGAAGAGGTAGGCGTGCCAGAAGATGACGTTGGATCGTGCACGACCACCCACCGTGCATGTTCAGGTATGATTTATATATACACTCACCGGCCACTTTATTAGGTACACCTGTCCAACTGCTCGTTAACACTTAATTTCTAATCAGCCAATCACATGGCGGCAACTCAGTGCATTTAGGCATGTAGACATGGTCAAGACAATCTCCTGCAGTTCAAACCGAGCATCAGTATGGGGAAGAAAGGTGATTTGAGTGCCTTTGAACGTGGCATGGTTGTTGGTGCCAGAAGGGCTGGTCTGAGTATTTCAGAAACTGCTGATCTACTGGCATTTTCACGCACAACCATCTCCAGGGTTTACAGAGAATGGTCCGAAAAAGAAAAAACATCCAGTGAGCGGCAGTTCTGTGGGCGGAAATGCGTTGTTGATGCCAGAGGTCAGAGGAGAATGGCCAGACTGGTTCGAGCTGATAGAAAGGCAACAGTGACTCAAATAGCCACCCGTTACAACCAAGGTAGCCAGAAGAGCATCTCTGAACGCCGCACAGTACGTCCAACTTTGAGGCTACAGATGGGCTACAGCAGCAGAAGACCACACCGGGTGCCACTCCTTTCAGCTAAGAACAGGAAACTGAGGCTACAATTTGCACAAGCTCATCGAAATTGGACAATTGAAGATTGGAAAAACGTTGCCTGGTCTGATGAGTCTCGATTTCTGCTGCAACATTCGGATGGTAGGGTCAGAATTTGGCGTCAACAACATGAAAGCATGGATCCATCCTGCCTTGTATCAACGGTCGAAGTTGAAGTTACGCCGGGGATGGATATTTCAGCAAGACAATGATCCAAAACACCGCTCCAAATCCTCAGGCATTCATGCAGAGGAACAATTACAATGTTCTGGAATGGCCATCCCAGTCCCCAGACCTGAATATCATTGAACATCTGTGGGATGATTTGAAGCGGGCTGTCCATGCTCGGCGACCATCTAACTTAACTGAACTTGAATTGTTTGTCCAAAATACCTTCATCCAGGATCCAGGAACTGATTAAAAGCTACAGGAAGCGACTAGAGGCTGTTATCTTTGCAAAAGGAGGATCTACTAAATATTAATGTCACTTTTCTGTTGAGGTGCCCATACTTTTGCACCGGTCAAATTTTGGTTTAATGCATATTGCGCATTTTCTGTTAGTACAATAAACCTCATTTCAATCCTGAAATATTACTGTGTCCATCAGTTATTAGATATATCAAACTGAAATGGCTGTTGCAAACACCAAAATATTTAGAACTAAAAATGATTAAGATTAATAGGGGTGCCCAAACTTTTTCATAGGACTGTATTTTCTTGGCACTCTTTGGGCCCCTTGGTACCAATTGAGCATCGTTGCAACGCCAAAGCCTACCTGAGTATTGTTGCTGACCATGTCCATCCCTTTATGACCACAATGTACCCAACATCTGATGGCTACTTTCAGCAGGATAATGCAATGCCATGTCATAAAGCTGGAATCATCTCAGACTGGTTTCTTGAACATGACAATGAGTTCACTGTACTCCAATGGCCTCCACAGTCACCAGATCTCAATCCAATAGAGGAGCATCTTTGGGATGTGGTGGAACGGGAGATTCGCATCATGGATGTGCAGCCGACAAATCTGCGACTGCAACTGTGTGATGCCATCATGTCAATATGGACCAAAATCTCTGAGGAATGCTTCCAGCACCTTGTTGTATCTATGCCACGAAGAATTGAGGCAGTTCTGAAGGCAAAAGGGGGTCCAACCCGTTACTAGCATGGTGTACCTAATAAAGTGGCCGGTGAGTGTATGTTTTCATACACGGGGGTTTAAAATAAGATTACCGATGCTGAATGGCCTTTTTAAAGGCTATTCACACATATGTGGGGCTCATACAGCATAATTTTGCTGATAGAGCTCCTTTAAAACTAAACCAATGCGGCAAATTTATCCCGGTGCTTTATGGATTGCGTCACCAGAGACACTCGCTTTATATCAACAAGTGTAAGTAATAAGGATAAGTGTTGGATGACTCGATGTCTCACAACCTGGTCTGTAGACCTCATCTCCAAAGATGTCAGCTTAGATGAGCCTTCAGGAGAGCAGACAAAAAAAGCTGCATCCTGAGCTGTCAGAGAAGCTTTCTGATGGATTTCAGACTAAAGGAGTCTGAGCAGACTGCAATGTATGAGGACACATGCAGGCGGCAGGAGACAAAAGGAGCAAAGTTTTTACCAAAAAACTATTGCAAATATAATGCATTGGCTATATAATATAACCAATGCAATAAAATGTATATATATCCTATCCTACTGATATTATACTGATACTGATATTATAAATGTGAAAGTTTGTGTGTTTGTTACTCTTTCATGCAAAAACGGCTGAACGGATTTGGATGAAATTTGGCACATAGATAGATTGTAACCTGGATTAAAACATTGGCTACTTTTTATCCCGGTAAATGACATGGCTTCATAACTGTTATCAATTTATGTTCACATACTATATTACACTGCTCTTATCTCAGCTTCTGATAAAGCCAGGTCTGTTATCTTTCTATGTAAACACTCAGCTAACCCTCAGTGGATTGTGTACAAGCATCTGTGTATTATCCGATCTGCTCCAGGCAGTGCTGACACACTGGATGGGAAAACACCTTTAATCCAAATTGGCAGTTTGCTACTTTTAAACATGCCGGGAAAAAGAAAATCTAATTTGTTGCAAAATTCTTAAACAACGAGAGCTATGAAGGAAGCCAGAAGTCACAGAGTTCTCCTTAAGCGGAGCTGAGAGGGATCATCAACGCCAACAACATACTCATTATATGGCGTCCCAGCAAGCTGCTGAGATGCCGGAACAATCACAGGCATGGTGTGAGGAACAAGTTCAGTGACAGACCAGCTTGACAGCTGCCAAAACGCCGGAACAGGCGGATCATCGACGCCAACAACACTCAGCATATGTCATCCCAGCATGCTGCTGAGATGCCGGAACAATCACAGGCACGGTGTGAGGAACAAGTTCAGCAACAGGCCATCTTGACACCTGCAAAACGCTGGAGCAGGCGGATCATCGACACCAACAACACGCTCATTATATGGCGTCCCAGTGAGCTGCTGAGATG
This sequence comes from Leptodactylus fuscus, assembly GCF_031893055.1. NCBI lineage: Eukaryota > Metazoa > Chordata > Amphibia > Anura > Leptodactylidae > Leptodactylus > Leptodactylus fuscus. Next base: position 823,955 of record NC_134270.1, on the reverse strand, counting down.
CCGGAACAATCACAGACACGATGTGAGGAACAAGTTTTGCAGAAGAACAGCTTGAGAGCTGCCGAAACGACGAAGCAGGCGAACTATCAATTGCAGTAACTTGCTGAATATAGGTGGGTCATCGATGGCAACAACACGCAGACGAGTTCGCGGGCAGAGGCTAGTATTTTTAGATCGCTTAATTCCAGTCTAAGCATGGCAACCTGTCTAAAAACTTTAACATCTGGAAGTCTACAAAATTGTCAACATCAAAACTTGGAAATGCATCACCCTGGGAGTGAAAAACTGGCAGAGGGGCCAAAGAGGAGCTAAAGATACCTTCAAATCCATTAATCTGAAGAGGAAAATAAACAATGGGAGACAAATGGACTCTGTTACTATTCCTGGTAATACAAGGCATACCAATCTAAATGGCATCACAGGGTATTTGGGCCAACGCCGCTGATTTTATTTCTGCCATAGTAAATTTTTCTTTTTCCGAGAATATACAACGTCACTGCAGTCAGTATTTTATATCCTCACAAAGGATCCATCTCTAGACATTAAAGATACCAGTAAATATTTGGCCATGGAAAGGACACAAAAATTAATCCTCTTGAAAGCCAAGGCAGGAAAGAAGAATGGAAAGGAGGAAGGCCGGACTCTCATCTCAAGTGCTGAGAACAGGGGGCGTATATCTTCATGAAAAGAGAGATAGAAACGTATCTTTAGGAGACTGATCAAGACGGCCAAGCACTGGACCCGGTAGTCCGGTAAGGAGACTCAGCTAGGACTTGGATGCGACATGTCCATTGAGATTGGCACGTCCATTGCAACACTCAAAATGAGCACTTTAGAGCTGTCATTCGCTGTATGGATGACATCGGACATGCACAGTACAGTTAGTGGGTAGAGCTGAGCAGTAGTTAGTAGCAGAAGATAGTGGAGCCCATTGATGGAAAGCAACGCCCCTAAAGCCCATTGATGGAAGGTATTGCACCCAATGCCTTTTTCAGCTCATTTGCATAGGGATAAAAGGATGATTTTTACAAGAATGGCGCAGCCATCCTGACTATGAAATACATCATTGTAAACTGTGCTGACAGTCCTACAAGATACCGGGATTTATTTATCTCTCTTTGTGCAGACAGACTCCATTTAAGTAATATTTTACTATATCGTCCCCCTCTTTGCAAGGTTTATATCCTACTAGCTTCTGCCTGTGACTTCATCCGCGAGTTGCTGTCGGCGCTCTGCTACTTCTGTGTATATGGGCAGTATTGCTTGGGTGCCCCGGCACCACCCAGAACCCCTACCCCCCCCCCCCCCAATCCCACACACCCCGCAGCCCCATCTAAGTACCCCGCACGTTCCATGAGCTGCTGACATCTGCCCCCCTCCCTTCAACTCTGAAATCCCTCGTCGTACTAACCGAAGCGGCACTCCCAATGCTGCTCGTGTGGACCAGGAGCATGGCCACATGTTCGCTCCGCCGCCGACCGTCCATTTGACGCCATTTTCTTCAGCGCGTATTCAGCCCGGCTTCAGCCGATATAGATTTGCCCAACACAATAACGCCATCCAATCCGGGAACGGCTGAAGGACCTGTGATGACGTCATCTCGGGTCCTCAAGCCTAGCCGGAGCATACGTTCGGCGGTCGCGGTTGGGAATTCTGGGCACGTAGCGGCATATCAAGTAGCCTATGTTTCCTTCCAGGTTACTAGCGAGGTATGTGTGAAATGTCAGCCATGTCCATTCAGCCGTTTTGGCGTGATTGAGGACCAAACATCCAAACTTTGACATTTATTATATTAGTAGGAGGATAGGAGGATAGGATAAGATTAGTAGGATATGATAGGATAGGGTAGGATGGGAAAGGAAGGATAGGATAGGATAGGATTTTTTTTTACCACTTTTTGTCCCTCAGCCATAGCATTGGTATAATAAGAATACCTAAATGAGTGGAGAGGTGAAAATTTTGCAAAATGGTATTGGGGCTCTTGGTATTATTAGTGAACCTGTTTACAAATTCATTTGCACCAGAAAGGCAAGAATAGTCCTTTCCAGCACAGAACGGGTTAAAAGGCTAAACGTACTTTGTTTACTCAAAGGAAATGTTCCTACAGAAGATATCCAAACTGCAAGTCGCCATCCAAGTGAGGGATTGGCGCAGTGGGAAGCAGTGAGTTTCTCCCCGCTGAGCTGCTCGCTGCATAATTGGATACAGAAGATAACGGCGATGTTGGCAAAATCTGATGTCTTCAGCAAGAGAAGACCCATAAAAAAAAAAAAACCCTCTCCGACTCTCCGGCCAGATGCAAATCAGCCATGTGCAAGCAAATTAAATTAGCCAGGCTGTGAAGGACCCCGGCGGTTTCTCAAGGTGTGCTGTAGAGTTCATTTCAGCCTCTCCTCTTCCCGGGGGCCATAATTAAATCCGCCTTCTGCAATCGCTTTGGCTGATATGAGCACAGCAGCGCGCAGCCAACGCGCCACACTACGGGAAAGGCACAGGGAAAATATTTAGGCTGTGAAATATGAACTTGCAGAGAGCGCGGTGCGAGCTGCAGCGTGTAAGAAGCTGATCTCCTATAATCTAACAGCAAGAGCGAGGAATTACAGGCACAGCTATGTAAAGGAGTGCAATGTATACCAGTCATAAACGTATACCGCACCCACTGCTCCGCATCGAGACCTGCCGCATGTACAGGACTTATTCGAAAGCAAGGGCAGAAGGAAACTCCCAATGGGAGGAATCTATTGAGAATGACGGGTTTTATGCAGAAGATGAGGATAGGTTATAGTATGTGATCTGGGGGGCCCGACACCTAGATCCCACACAGATCAGCACAAGCTGCCTGTACACAGTAAGCATGTGCAGAACTACTCCTATGGAAGTAATAGAGGCGACACATGCTATTGCTCTCCATCCTGACTTCTGTCTATCTACCACCCCCAACCAGACTCCGCCAGTCTAGACCTGGGCAACACTGGACAAAAATTCCCGTCCACTGCCTTGGAAGCCCAATTTAGTGGCCGTGGCTAATGTTAGCTACTCCAGGGAGTGCAAGGAGTTATCCAGGAATATCAGTGGATGACCTTATCCTTATAGGTCATCGATAGAACATCATCGGGGGTCCAACACCAAAGACCTCTGTGGATCAGCTGTTTGAAGCTGTAGCGGTGCTCCACCACAGGTCATGTGAAGTCTTGTTCATCAGTCATATGGCCTACTCACAGCTCAGTCCCATTCAAGTGAATGGGACTGAGCTGCAATACCAAGCCAAGCCACTACACAATGCTGTGCTTGGTTTTCTTGGTTGCAGCGTACACCCAAATCCTACAAGCTCTTCAGACACTTGATCATTGGGAATCTTGGGTTTACAATTCCCCATGATTTTCATTTGATGCCTTACTCCAAGGTCTCCATTTGCCATTGAGTCTGGGACTGAGTTCCATTTCCTCTTCATCATGTCCATTGGTCATTCAATTGAATGGGGCTGAGCTGCAAGCTCTGGTACAGCCACTGGTCATAGTCTTGGATAACCCCTTTAATAAGTCCTTGGTGGATTTACAGTCTTGGCCTTTCTTCCCTCTGGTCCTAAGCTTTTATCTTCTTCCACTGGTGTTATTTTGGGTCTTATTCACACAATGAAAGTCTATGGGTGTACTCACGCCTCCATTTTTTTTTTTACAGATCTCAAAGGTGGGGTGTCAAAAAACAGGACATGTTCTATTTCTGCCCATTTGTCATACTGATTTGGCTAATCCCCGCATTAGCATTAAAGGTAGGGTTGAGCGGCGATTGGGAAAGATCGGATCCTGATAGGCGATCAAGCAAATTCACGATCAGCTGGAAAATGATCGAAAAACGGACTTTGAAATCTCAAGATTGGCTCATCCCTACTGTATACATAATATATAATTAGGTTTGAGCGATCGGGAAAGATCGGTTCCCAATCGGCGATTGAGCAAATTTCACGATCGGCTGGAAAATGATCGGAAATCAGATTTTGAAATCGATCCTGAAATCTCAAGATCGGCTCAACCCTAATTATAGGCTTGTTGAAAAAGTGGGGTATGATGTTTAAGGAGGCTACCCCTAGAGGGCAGCAAGCAGAGGCAGCTTGGAAAAAAGATTTGCCTATTTTTCCCATAATTCCCCCAATGGAGCAAAAAAGGCTTTTGTAAGACTCCATACGCCTGAGAAGGTGATCTCTCCTTAAGGAGTGATATTATCCTCAGAACATTTGTCATGCATCATTCACAGAAGACGGACGCAAACCTTCTATGAAAAACAGACCGTCCCGTCTACGTTTCACACATTTTCATGACCCAACAACTTATCCGACCATCAACCTTTTTGCCGCCTTCCATGAAAATTCTTCTGTTTGGCTCTGTTTTTCCAGTCCATCAATTTTTCAACCTTTGTATTTGTTCCGTTCTTCTTCTTCTTTGTTGGTCCCGCTATGTGTCAGGGGAAGAAACGTCAGACGTAAACCCACAAGACCGCAACACAGGAAGAACTCAGAAACAGACACAGTCCTGGAGAGTAATGGTGGGCCATTCATTGCCGAAGACCCAGAATAAGAAATCCATTGACTTTCTTAATCCCTTGTGAAAGTAGGATGAACATCCGGAGGGAAGTGTAAGACGCCACGAGACACCACGGCAAAGCTTAAAGTAACTGCTTGGCATCGAGGTACAGGCGGAAAAATTGAGATATGTTAAAATGTAGTCAAGGAAGAAATGAGCGCATAAACAATGTCTAGAGGATGAGCTCTTACGAGTGTGCGTCAAGTGCCATGAATACAGATACGACTCGGAAAACACTGGAGGAGAACATTCCCCTGGAAGGGGTTTACTTAAGGAGCCAATTGTTGTTAGTGCCAAAGGGTTATGAAGAACAGGAACACCCTAAAGTGGATGACACAAACACGGAGACTCATAAAAGCCTACTCTTCTGGCATGGTTGGGTGCCGATGTGACCGAGCGAGAGCCCCTTTAACCTGCTTTTATCATTCCACAACACTTTGACGACTCCCTCAGTTTTAAGGAGGTTTTCTGACATCAGGATATGGATGACCTATCCTTAGGAAAAACCGTCACTATCAGATCAGAAGGGGTCTGGAGTCTGGGGTCTGCAGCTTCTTCATTGATAAATTCGGTCCGTTGACCTGCACAGTGTGGGGTATTAAAGGGATCCTATCATTGAAAGTCATTTTTTTCTGAGTACCACGTAGGAATAGCCTTAAGAAAGGCTATTCGTCTCCTACCTTTCGTCGTCTTCTCCGCGCCCCCGTTCGCATACAATCCCGGTTCTTGTCGGTAGGCAAATGAGTTCTCTCGCAGCATTGGGGGCGGTCCTCGATGCTCAGACAGCATTGGGAGCGGCCCCAATGCTGCGAGAGAACTCGCTCCAGCGCCGCCTCCATCAGGAACGTCTTCACCGTCTTCTTCCGGCTGGGTCAAAGTAAAACGCATGCGCAAGTCAGCTATGTCCGTGGGGTGCGAGCAGAGTCGACTTCACATGCGGGCGACTCTACTCACACGCTTCTGATAACTACTATGGTGGTGATCGGAGCCAGAGTCATATTATTGTTGGTAACATATAAGAGTATAATGGGGGAATTAGCTCTGTGAAGCAGCTTATGAGGGAATGAGCAATGCTAGTAATCCTATATGGTGGCAGTGATGTGGGCGGATAGCAGAGATGAATACGCAGCGTGGTACGGTATAGTGCGGTATAATTGGTGGCACACTGTGATCATTGACTACCTGTTTGGTCTTTAATCGCTTACTTGTCTTTTTATTTGTAGTGTTCATGCCGCGGAGTCACGCGGAGGTTGAGGGTTGATAATAAGAGGGGTTTCATCGGAGTGTTTATTTTTACGCTGTTGCTTACTTCAGGGGTTGCACGACTGTAGATAAGGTATACGGGTGTTGGGTTATATCTGTGCATTGCCCAATTTCTTCAGTTTTCTGTATTGAGATATTTTTTCCAATGAAATGAAATTGTGAAAGTGATAAACCCTAAATATTTTGTAACCTATGGGATATTTTAGTAATACCCCTTTCCGCTCATTAACGTCACACTGAGCTTATATTTAAAGGGATCATTGGATACTTTTTTTTTCTGACTAACACGTAGGAATAGCCTTAAGAAAGATTATTCTTCTCCTACCTTCAGATGTCTTCTCCGCACCTCCATTCGGTAGAAATCCGGATTCAAATGAGTTCTCTCGCAGCACTGGGGGCGGGAACTCGGGGAACTCTCCAGCGACACCTCTATCTTCGTCTGGAACGGCCTTTCCCTATGTCTTCTTCCGTCCTGGGTTTCAATCTTCGAGTCATGCACAGTCGGCTCTGCCATCGGGCCTCAGGCATGCCCCATGGCCACAAGAAAATGGCCGCTTACACAGTAAGCTGTGCAAGCGGCCATTTTCTTGTGGTCGCTTACACAGTAAGCTAGTGTAAGGGGACATTTTTTTGTGGCCCAGGCATGCGCAGTCGGCTCTGCCCGAGACCTAGAAGATTGAAAACCCAGGACGGAAGAAGACTCAGGGAGAAGTCGTTCCAGAAGAAGATAGAGGTGTCGCTGGAGATTTCTCTCGCAACACTGGGGTCCCCAATGCTGCGAGAGAAGTCTCCAGCGACCCCAGTGCTGTTTGAGCACTGAGGCCCGCCCCCAGTGCTGTGAGAGAACTCATTTGCATACCGAAGAAAACCCGGATTTTTACTGAATGGCGGTGCGGAGAAGACATCTAAAGGTAGGAGAAGAATAGTCTTTCTAAGGTCAGAAAAAAAGGGTATCCAATGATAGGAACCCTTTAACGCTCAGCGCTGTAATAGTACGGTGTTGTCAGGTTGTGCCGTTGCAGAAAAGACACTTTGGAATTGTAATGGCGTATACAAGTACGTACTAAGACAGATATATCAAGAGTGATGACAGATCCACAAGTTGTTCTTGGTAGCTCGAATAGGGGTACCTTTGTTTAACAACAGGATCATTGCTTTCGTTTCTTCCCAGGCCTTATAGACATGACCATTACACGTAGTGTATGCAGAGAAGCTTTATTCACATAGCTCCGGCTTCTTCCCTACATATACAAAAGTCCTATTAAGAATAGGCACATCACAGTGAACGTCTCTGCTACTATAGTACAATTACCCATTTACATCTAAATAAATGGAGGAAGGCGCCAAGTAACGAGGCCGGCCTCCCGGAGGGAGCTTACAACCTAGAAGAAAACCCTTCTATAGGGCCAGGAAGGCAGCGTCTACCGTAGGACGGATCTGGCGGCAATACGTCTAATTAACAAATCCTTCCCATCGAGACCCAGATGATACAAAACCGTCACCCCCTTAAAGCTTCCACTTAAAGAGTTGCGGAGCAGGATTACGGGCCTGGAGATGTAAACAGGAGATTAGGACAGCTCGGCTGCATTCCTTCCGCCACGAAACGCTGCTCCCGTCTGAATTGAGCGCTCTGCGAACGGCTAGATCTAATTCTGTGTAAAGAGGATTAGTCAGAGGGTACGAGGACCGCAATATGCCAGGCGGGTTCCCCATAGCATTCCTTGGATTAGGAACTCATTAAGCAGAACGATTATGAGTCTCTATGGACGGGACTTGATTCACTTTTTATGTCCTAGTGAAGAAGAGAGGTCAGAAAGAGAAATATTATCTGCGCCTGAAATACACTTACTGGACTGGACTGTAACCAAGAGCCCGGCAGCCTCACCACTGTCATTTAAAGGACAACTCCAGTTAAAGGGGTTTTCCAGGATTCATACAGTGATGACCTGTCCTTGGGATAAGTCATTAATACATGATTGTTGGGAGTCTGACACCTGGGAGCATTGCAGCCCCTTAACCGAATACATATCTTAGGGGCTGTGCCCCATTCAATTGAGCTGCTACTGTATCATGCGATCAATGAACATGATGTCATCGGCCCATGGGAAAGGTCGCAACGCTCATGAGCAATGTGGCCTCCTCAAACAACTGATTGGCCAGACCCCATGGATATTGCTGGTCTATTCTAAGGTGGTGGAAAACACCTTTAATTCTGATATTAGCAACCATAGCTAAAGGGGTTTTCCAATCCCAAATTAATTTTCATACTGATGACCAATCCATGAGATAGGTTATCAACATATGATCTGTGCTGATCCAACACCCGGACCCTAAACAGATCAGCCATTGCAGAAGCCTCCAGGTGTCGGAAGCTAGTGCAAGGACAAGGCTGAACAGCACCGCTCCTAATAGTGGTGCTTCTGGGGTATTGCAGCATCACACTGTGCGTGCACGTACTACACCTGATACTTGATAGATGCAGCACTGTGCGTGTACGCACTACACCTGTTACTAGATAGATGCAGCACAGTGCGTGCACGCACTACACCTGTTACTAGATAGATGCAGCACTGTGCGTGCATGCACTACACCTGTTACTAGATAGGTGCAGCACTGTGCGTGCACGCACTACACCTGTTACTAGATAGATGCAGCACAGTGCATGCACTACACCTGTTACTAGATAGATGCAGCACAGTGCATGCACTACACCTGTTACTAGATAGATGCAGCACTGTGCATGCATGCACTACACCTGTTACTAGATAGATGCAGCACTGTGCATGCATGCACTACACCTGTTACTAGATAGATGCAGCACAGTGCGTGCACGCACTACACCTGATACTAGATAGATGCAGCACAGTGCGTGCACGCACTACACCTGTTACTAGATAGATGCAGCACAGTGCATGCACTACACCTGTTACTAGATAGATGCAGCACTGTGCATGCATGCACTACACCTGTTACTAGATAGATGCAGCACAGTGCGTGCACGCACTACACCTGTTACTAGATAGATGCAGCACAGTGCATGCACTACACCTGTTACTAGATAGATGCAGCACAGTGCATGCACTACACCTGTTACTAGATAGATGCAGCACTGTGCATGCATGCACTACACCTGTTACTAGATAGATGCAGCACTGTGCATGCATGCACTACACCTGTTACTAGATAGATGCAGCACTGTGCATGTATGCACTACACCTGTTACTAGATAGATGCAGCACAGTGCGTGCACGCACTACACCTGATACTAGATAGATGCAGCACAGTGCGTGCACGCACTACACCTGTTACTAGATAGATGCAGCACTGTGCGTGCATGCACTACACCTGTTACTAGATAGGTGCAGCACTGTGCGTGCATGTACTACACCTGTTACTAGATAGATGCAGCACAGTGCATGCACTACACCTGTTACTAGATAGATGCAGCACAGTGCATGCACTACACCTGTTACTAGATAGATGCAGCACTGTGCATGCATGCACTACACCTGTTACTAGATAGATGCAGCACTGTGCATGCATGCACTACACCTGTTACTAGATAGATGCAGCACAGTGCGTGCACGCACTACACCTGATACTAGATAGATGCAGCACAGTGCATGCATGCACTACACCTGTTACTAGATAGATGCAGCACAGTGCGTGCACGCACTACACCTGTTACTAGATAGATGCAGCACAGTGCATGCACTACACCTGTTACTAGATAGATGCAGCACAGTGCGTGCACGCACTACACCTGTTACTAGATAGATGCAGCACAGTGCATGCACTACACCTGTTACTAGATAGATGCAGCACTGTGCATGCATGCACTACACCTGTTACTAGATAGATGCAGCACTGTGCATGTATGCACTACACCTGTTACTAGATAGATGCAGCACAGTGCGTGCACGCACTACACCTGATACTAGATAGATGCAGCACAGTGCGTGCACGCACTACACCTGTTACTAGATAGATGCAGCACTGTGCGTGCATGCACTACACCTGTTACTAGATAGGTGCAGCACTGTGCGTGCATGTACTACACCTGTTACTAGATAGATGCAGCACAGTGCATGCACTACACCTGTTACTAGATAGATGCAGCACAGTGCATGCACTACACCTGTTACTAGATAGATGCAGCACTGTGCATGCATGCACTACACCTGTTACTAGATAGATGCAGCACTGTGCATGCATGCACTACACCTGTTACTAGATAGATGCAGCACAGTGCGTGCACGCACTACACCTGATACTAGATAGATGCAGCACAGTGCATGCATGCACTACACCTGTTACTAGATAGATGCAGCACAGTGCGTGCACGCACTACACCTGTTACTAGATAGATGCAGCACAGTGCATGCACTACACCTGTTACTAGATAGATGCAGCACAGTGCATGCACTACACCTGTTACTAGATAGATGCAGCACTGTGCATGCATGCACTACACCTGTTACTAGATAGATGCAGCACTGTGCATGCATGCACTACACCTGTTACTAGATAGATGCAGCACTGTGCATGCATGCACTACACCTGTTACTAGATAGATGCAGCACAGTGCGTGCACGCACTACACCTGATACTAGATAGATGCAGCACAGTGCGTGCACGCACTACACCTGTTACTAGATAGATGCAGCACTGTGCGTGCATGCACTACACCTGTTACTAGATAGGTGCAGCACTGTGCGTGCATGCACTACACCTGTTACTAGATAGATGCAGCACAGTGCATGCACTACACCTGTTACTAGATAGATGCAGCACAGTGCATGCACTACACCTGTTACTAGATAGATGCAGCACAGTGCATGCATGCACTACACCTGTTACTAGATAGGTGCAGCACTGTGCGTGCATGCACTACACCTGTTACTAGATAGATGCAGCACAGTGCATGCACTATACCTGTTACTAGATAGATGCAGCACAGTGCATGCATGCACTACACCTGTTACTAGATAGGTGCAGCACTGTGCGTGCATGCACTACACCTGTTACTAGATAGATGCAGCACAGTGCATGCACTATACCTGTTACTAGATAGATGCAGCACAGTGCATGCATGCACTACACCTGTTACTAGATAGATGCAGCACAGTGCATGCATGCACTACACCTGTTACTAGATAGATGCAGAACAGTGCGCGCTACCCGTCCATCCGGAGGCTGCAGCCACCACTGATCTGTGCAGGGTCCAGGTTCCAGATGCTGCAGATCAGATACTGATGACCTACCCTGTATATAGGTCATCAGTATGCAAAATTGATTTGGAGTCCGGAAAACCCTCTTTACGTAACTACTTCTATTTTTTTATAGCAAAACAGAAATACAAAAGAAATAAATAAAAATGTTCTTTATTCGAATATCATTCCTCTTAATGTCTGTGGGTGGGATACAGATTTTCTATACCCCACAGAGTAAATAAGCAGAGACGATCTCTGTTCAAGTCCCTTACCATCTTGGCCAAAGTGGAAATTGGTTACTGGAGGACCTATGTGGTCTGCATTATACACACAAGCCATTGATTGAAATGGGAGCTTTTGTAATACTTCTTTTCCCCTGTGGTGTCACTGTAGAGACGCTGAACACTTCTCACCACAGATTACAGGCGATCACTGAGGGTCACAATCAGATGATTATCAAGGGACCTTTCTATGAATTGTCCAAATAGGAGAACCCCTTTAACATGAAAGGATGATTCTATGGGGCTAAGTGAGCCCCCTCACTTCTAGACCGTCAAGTGCATGCACGGGACCCTGCAACCAATGCTGCAATATTTTATTTTACCTCCACCTCCAGCCCTCACAGGACTGGAAAATCCCTTTAAGGCTATTTAAAGAAAGTTTTTTCGAGTATTTAATCTATATCCAACCTGCTCTGGGATAGCGATGTGCTGTATCCACCTGAGAGAATACATCCATTCACATAAATTAATTTATAGCCTCGAATAAAGAGTCCACCGTAACACTTTTTATAGGGAGGAGAAGAACAAAGTGCGGCATCAATCATCGTCATTGACGGAACGTGAGAGAATAATAATTACTTTATTACCGAAGTAAAGACTAAAATCGAGCCGTGTTCAGCTCCTCAACTCTCCACGGGGAAATAAAACTAAAAAAAAATCAATGTCTAAAGCTCGTCCCACAAATGTTTTTTTTTTTTTTATTTGGCTAAGTGCTGCACTTAACGTTGATCCACCTTCTTCTGAGCCCCCTCCTCAGTCAATGTGATTATTCACAGATAGTACACAACGTTCCAAACAAAGTTGGCTCATTCAGTCCTTCGACTGCAATGTCCTTACCTACCGAGGTCTCCTACGTCTAATACTGTGGCATCTACAGTCAATTAAAGGGACTAGAGCCCAGTATGGAGGCAGATCTGGTAACTCATGTCAAGAGCAAGGAGAAGATGGAGAACCCAGAAATGGTGGCACCCAACGGGACTTAAGCTACGACTAAGAACCACGCTGAAATGTGTATGCATTGACTTCTTATAACAGGATGAAATTAAGCCTATGATGGCGGTAGACCACGCCAACCTTCTTGGCCAGGCTATGTCTATCCGCATGTAAATGAGAGTGATGGGTGTGCCGGTACCAAGGACATGGCAGATCCACACCTAAGCGGGAGAACCAAGTAGACTGGTACCAAGAAAATATGGCAAAATGGTTTGTATGATAAGAACGTCAAGGCAGTAAAAGACCCAAGTGACTGGTACCCGGTGGAGAAGACCGGTCACACAGGCCAAGGGAGGACTCTACAAATACCATATTTTTCGGACTATAAGACGCACTTTTTTCCCCAAAAATTTTTGGGGAAAAGAAGGGTGCGTCTTATAGTCCGAATGTGGCGCCTGGCACCCGCTGTAATAGAGAGACGGATGCCGGCAAGGGATAGATGCAGGTGCCGGGGCCTGAGACCTCGCTGCGCTCCTCTGCCCTGCATGAAGCCAGCAGCGGGAGGAGTGATGCTATTCCACTCCTCCGTCCCCCCGCCGCTGGCTTCATGCAGGGCAGAGGAGCGCAGCGATGTCTCAGGCCTCGGCACCTGTGCCAGCATCTATCCCTCGCCGGCATCCGCCTCTCTAGTACAGCGGATGCCGGGTCAGTATCGGTGGCCCCTTCTCCCCCGGGGCCGGTCCCCACCGGCCCCGTACCTGTGAAGTTGCAGGCCGGCTCCTGCGCGGCGATATCGCAGGAGCCGACCTGTTCGGGTGACAGCCGGGAGCCTAATGAGGCTCCCAGGCCTGTCACTGCTGTATATTAGTATTGCGGCTGGTCTCTAACCAGCCGTGATAGTAATATACAGAATGTCCCATAGACGGCAATACAGTTGTATTGCTGTCTATGGGACTTGCAATCAAGTGACCGCAGGTTCAAGCCCCCGGGGGGGGAATAAAAAAGTAAAAATAAAAAATTTAAAAAAAAGCTTTAAAAATATATATAAAAAAATATGAAATAAATAAAAGTTCTAAATCACCTCCTGTCCCTAGAATATATATATATATAAAAGTAGAAAATCATATATCATAAACCACCGGGTTTTTTTTTTTCAATACAAGGTGATCTAAGCAATAAATATTCCCCAAAATGGTATAACTGAAAAGTACTTCTGGCCCCGCAAAAAAAAACAACCGTACAGCTGCAGGGTCACCTGTCAATGTGGCCTTGCAGCTGTTGCAAAACTACAACTCCCATAGATTAAATATTTTACCATTTTTTGCTTCAAAATTTTTTTTCCCTATTTTCCTCCTCTAAAACCTAGGTGCGTCTTATAGTCCGAAAAAATACGGTAGCTTATCCCATGCATGGAGACACCATGAAAATTTTGGCAAAAATTTGCTTCCAGAGCAACTTTTTGTTCTTGCTTGTCGACAGGGGCCCTCTATGACTGCTCGGAACTTAATGACTATATAAAAAAAAAGGTAAAAGACTTCTCTCCAAATATCAGGAAAATTAGGGGTTTAGACGGCTCTTGGGGGGGTTCACCTGTTACTAACCGATATTTGCTTTTCTCCCAAATCCCAAGGACTTCTCGCTGGTTGCCATGGATACTTCCATATTTTGATGCAGAGACTGGAACAGGAGACAGTGTTGGGCATCGCTGCCGAGAGGCGAAGATTTTCTCATATTAAGCATTTTGCACATCTAAACAGACAGATGACGCCCAAATATCTCCACGCTTGGACTGAAGGTCCTACCGTCTGAAGGAATACTTTCCCTTGGGTTTCCCCTGCCAAAAGGTCGAGAACTGGTATCAAGTTCTTCGGATGTTTAACCATTACTGGTCTAAATAATATTAAGAAATCACTGGTCTTTCTAGCGGTGGAATATGACTAGGAATGAACCCCCTTAGTTAGGCAGCTGGTGACAAAAACCACTTGGACCGAACCTTCCCCAGCTGTCAGCCCAGTGACGTGTATTTTGGGAAAAATATTTGACAACCATCCAATTTCCAGGCTTGGTGACCATTATCATCGATACTGGTAACCCAACATAGCCATGACCCTCGCTTTAGGTGCTAGCCTAACTCCATCACGATGACTGTCCCAAGACCCTTTTTCTCTACCACACCAAAATCCTGTAGGTCTACGAGCATTCAGACTGGCATGCCATACAGATCCATTTTCCGAACAGGAAAGATGAGTCCGGTTGACATCTGCATTCGGGCCATTCCGTTCCCCTCTCTGCATGAAAAATGCTGCAAAAAATACTTTTCTCTCTGCATTTTTCATGCAGAAACCGACCGGAAACCACACAGACCTCATTATAGTCTATGGGGTCCGCAGGTTTCCTTAGGTAGACGCTTTTTTATGCGGATAGGTTTCGGTTCAAGGTAAGCCCAAGCAGACTCCCATAATGTTAAAGGGATCCTATCATTGGATACCCTTTTTTTCTGACTAACATGTAGGAATAGCCTTAAAGGGGTATTCCCACATCACATACTCACCAGTCTTCGTTGCTGTAAAATCTTCTGTCTTCCGGCTTTGTTGCGTCATTGGTGGGCGGGGTTACATATGCAAAGCCAGCGGCAAGGTGCCGCCGGCCCTGCGTGCACGCTCATAGATGGTGAGACCAGTCTAGCCTGCGCAATGCGAATACAGACCCGGCATCCGCCTCTCTCTATTACAGCGGATGCCGGGTCTGTATTGGCATTGTGAAGGCTAGACTGGTCTCACCATCTATGAGCGTGCACGCAGGGCCAGCGGCATCTCGCCGCTGGCTTTGCATATGTGAATACAGACCCAGCATATAGAGAGGCGGATGCTGGGGAGTGTAGATGCCGGCACAGATGCCTGCAACATCGCTATGCTCCTGCCCTGCATGAGGCCATCAGCGGCAGAAGCGATGCTGGCTTCATGCAGGGCAGGGGCATAGCGATGTTGCAGGCATCTGTGTCGGCGTCTAACCGTCCCGTCATCCGCTGTAATAGAGAGGCGGATGCCGGGTCTGTATTGGCGGTCCCTTTCCCCCAAAGGGTAAACTACCCCCCCCCCCCCACCTCCAGGTGCTCCCGTGCACTTAGCCCCTCCTCCCTCCCCCCTCAGAGCAGCAGATACATCACTTGACTTATGACCAGATAAGTCAAGGGATGTGTAAAAAAAAAATGAATAAAGTAATATAGTGGACAAACAAAGCAGTTTTGCTGAAGCACTGTATTTAGGAAAAGTCTTACATTCACATTAACAAGCAGTATAGATAGGATCCTTGTGATGGGACAACCCCTTTAAGAAAGGCTATGCTTCTCCTACCTTTAGATTTCTTCTCCGCGCCGCCAATTCAGTAGAAATCCAGACTGGTGTAGGCGCCCATTTTCTTGTGGCCTGGGCATGTGCAGTTGGCTCTGCCCGAGGCCTAGAAGAAGTCCTAGAAACCCAGGACTGAAGAAGACACAGGGAGATGCCATTCCAGAAGAAGATGGAGGCGTCGCTGGAGAGTTCTCTCGCGGCATTGAGGATGCCCCCAGTGCTGTTTGACTGTGAGGACCTCCCCCAGTGCTGCGAGAGAGTTCATTTACATACCGAAGTAAACCTGGATTTCTACTGAATAGCGGCGTGGAGAAGACATCTAAAGGTAGGGGAAAAATAGCCTTTCTTAAGGCTATTCCTACGTGCTAGGGAGAAAAAAAGGATATCCAATGATAGGATCCCTTTAACCCATGCACAGATGTGAACTGGGTCTGACTCTGCTTCGATGACATACAGTACCTGACTATCCAATGTGACAGCTGACACCAGTCATTGGCTACAGTAGATATATGGGGAGTCACCGATATCATCGCAAGAGGCTCAGACCCCCGAAACCACCAGGGGACCAAAGACAATGCATCCAATGCTCTCCAAGACAATATATAGGGCTATATTTTAGTAACACACTGTGGACCACCATTTATGGTACACAGGGGAAAATATAACATCCTGTATTTCCAAAAAGACAGCAGGCATACCGTGCAGCATCCAAATTCCCTTGCAATATGACAAACAGAACCAGTTCCTATTATTTATTCACAGTTTTCAACACTTATCACAGAGCTATTCTGATGTCTCATTACTCAGTCCTATCTTAGCTCATAGAGATATGGAGTGAAATCCTACTGCATCATGTGAACAAACTGCAAAGCTGCAAAATACATAAAGTTACAGTCTCCAAAGAAACCATAAAATCAAAACCATTTACGGCATTCTGTAAGTGGCTCCTGTTTCTCTTGATGTCTGATTGCAGGACTGTAATACCCTTTATAGAGCGGGCGACAATGTTGTGCTTCCCTGACTCCCCTGTCTTTTGTCTGGACTTCTCTTCCATCCTGCGGTGCGACCTCCCGTCTGTTCCTGATCAGACTCTATCTGTTTTTTCTATTGTTCTATGCTCTTTCGCTAACAATGCTATGATACTTCAGCAGCACTTAACATAAACAGATAGAGGCAGTACCATCTTTGCCTGCTGGGATGAGAGTATGATTACGCTCTACCTCTATATCCACCAAAATAAGCTATGAGACTGTAAGTCTTCTTTATTAAAACTGCAAGGGATTGCGTCATTGATGTGAGCCTCCTTTCATTAAAGATCATCTTATGTCTCAAAAAAACAGCATGGACAGCTAGAGGCAGTGTCATCTTTGTCTGCTGGGAGGAGACTATGATTATTCTCTACCTCTATATCCTCTGAAATAAGCTATGAGACTGTAAGTCTTCTTTATTAAACTATAGGTGCTTGCATCATTGGCATGAGCCTCCTTTCCTTAAAGGTCCTCTGATGCCTCAATAGAACAGCTTGGACAGCTAGAGGCAGTACAATCTTTGCCTACCGGGAGGAGTGCATAGTTAATCTCCCTTCTATATTCTCATAAATAAGCAAAGAAACTATAAGTCTTCTTATTATTACTGTGCCACTAAGTCTTGCATCATTGGTGTGAGCGTCCTTTCATTAAAGGTCCTCTTATGCCTCAATAGAACAGCATGGACAGCTAGAGGCAGTACACTCTTTGCTTACAGGAAGGAGTGCATAGTTAATCTCCCTATTATATCCTCCTAAATAAGCTAAGAGACTGTAAGTCTTCTTATTATAACTGATTTATGGGGTCTTGAGTCATTGGCGTGCGTCTCCTTTCATTAACCTTCTTAACAGTCCTCTGGTGTCTCAGCAGAGCAGCATGGACAGCTATAGTCAGTACCATCTCTGTCTGCTGGGAGGGCAGTATGATTATTCTCACGCTATGGCACATTCCATACTGTTTCGTGATACAGCAAGCTCTGTTGAGAGAGTGTGTGGTCATCCCCAGTCAGATATATAAATAGTAGCAAGGGAAAGAAGAGATGATTGACTGACAAATGGACCACCATAATGGACCACAAGACGACTGGATAAAACACCCAGGCACCCAGGTCACCTGCTCAGATTGGCTGAAATTGATAATCTACATAATAAAAGCAACACCCAGACCATCCCATGTCTCTAGTCAATTATATTTAGATTACCATAGATTTCGGCACAACTGAAGCAGTGCCGGCTGGGTGCATGAAACATTTCCACCGAGAAATCACAAGAATTTGGTTCTGCGCAGAAACATGTTGCATTAAACTCCATGTATAGATGCAGTGAAAGCAATGAAAAATTTCTATCCAAGGTACGATCATTCATCAATATAGTTATGGCGATCTCAATGGGAACCGACAGGCAAGTAAATAGTGAATGCATCATATGTGATCCATGTGCAGTGCATTCAGTGTCTGTCATCCTGGGCTGTCATTCTGCTTATCAGAGAGATTAATGAAACTTCATCGTCGCATCTGTCCACGGTACAATACACTGAATGAAAAAGCCAAGTGACTGAAGGCAGAGATTCAATGACTGTGTATGGAGAGGGTAACATCGCCATGAGGTGAACCTACTGTCATACAGCAAATCGATACACAAGAAACACAGGACCTCAGCTATTCCCGAAACTCCCCTAGGCAAGGGCCACGCATGAGCAGCCACTTCTCCATTGTAAGGGGCCACAAGATGGACGTTGGGGAACCTCCAGGTGTGGGTCTTAGAGATGGTACCCACATATATTGCAAGTTTATGGAATATCCTGTGTGATGGGAATACCATACTATTGTTTAGAAGCACCATGGCGTTTTTAGGGGTCCCTGTATTTGCACGAGTTTCAGTTAGCCGTCTTTGACTCTGTTCTATTGGAGCAGAGATAGAATAACAAAGTCCATCTTAAAGAGTGGGGTTGAGCCGATCTTGAGATTTCAGGATCGTTTTTGAAATCTGATTTTCGATCATTTTCAAACCGATCATGATCGTGAAATTTGCTCCATCGCTGATCGGGATCTGATCTTTCCTGATCCCGATCGCTCAACCCTATTCATGATATATACGTTGGGTTACTGCAACTCCGCTCCCATATCATTGAAAGGAAGTCATCAAAGTAGATTCTCTATGTCAATTTCGGATGCTTCACCCATGTCTAGTACCTGTACCCTTGTCTAGTCATTCATGCAAAACACTGCAAAGTTAATGTGAACATGGACCCTTCCTGGACATTAGACTCTGAAGATGATGTCAGCAACGGGGACATGGTGACCTGACTGTAAGAAACAGGAGACTATAGGCAACATATTAGGAAGCAGACTATGTGAGAAGCAGAAGAGGAGCATGGAGGAACTCTGACAGAAGAGGTAGGGTAGAAGAACGGGGTGCGTCACATGGTAGTTCTCAATAGTATCTGAAGGCAGCAGAGGGAGACCTTTTTGTTTGCACAGCAACCCATGCTAGAAAATAAAAAAAAAAGAGGTCACACTAGGTGAAATTGGGATTGCTATTGAGGGGACGGACCTTCAGAAAATATAACAATTCACAAAAATCATCAGTGTGCCCCTTTAGGCTGTGGTAACTGGACACAACCATTGTACAGTGGATATAGCCAACAGATTCTGACTCCATCGACTGTATAGTTCCAATGGATGAGTGGGGAAGTCGTTTACAAGACCCCCACCAATCTGATATTGACAAGCTATTCTAAGAATAGGTCATCCCTATCAAAAATACTGGAGAACCCCTTTAACATCTTAAAAGAAGTTGATCATGATGTAACTCACACAGATAAAGAAAGATACAATGAACAGCGAAAGACATGCCACATAAAATACAAGGAGCGTACAGTAAACCCTTCACAACATGACATACAAGACGGAGGTTAATGATAAGACGTTGCGATGGTGTTACAGGACCGCCAGACCCATCGACTACCGCCAACCAAGATAGTGTTCCGATAAACACCACACATCATCTGTCATTCTCCAACTGTGCTCTCTCCAAATGTCCCTGCAATCTGTCACTGGCTCTCGCAACATGATGGATCACTTTGTAATGTGGCAGCCCCCTCCCAACAATTAGTATAACACAGCAATTAACCCTTACAAAGCCGAGGAGGCCAATGGTGCAGACACCTGCGGCAGGAAAGAGACTCGAGGAAGTTAATTGAACGATTGACCGCCAAAGGCTTGACTTTCTAATCTGTATGAGAGATTGCAGGGGTGCGCAGCTCCGGGGGAAAAAAAAGAAACGGCACAAAGGAAAGGCAATACCGCCTGATGTCCTTACACGTCCCTACAAGGAGTGAGTGACGGGGCCGATGCTACATTGATCACACGAGCTGGAAACCATGACAGATGGTTAGCCAAATATATACAGAAACTGCTGCACCCTGATCTGCACTGCAACAAAAAGCGAGCTAATAAGCCAGAGGTGATGGAAATAAAATACCCGTACGGCGACAGAAAATAAAGTACAACAAATACATGGAGGCTGATAGAAGGTTATTTTACTATTTCATGGTTCTATCGGACAGGAGAAGGTCTGTAGACCGTCTGTAGAGAACAAATCTGCAAATGTACAAGGGTGCGGGATGTATTACTGCATAACTAGGAACATTTGCCCCCAAAATTCAGGAGCTTCTGTTATGCATATGGCTGTCCGAGGGGGAAGGGAAGAGATTTTATAATGGAATGCACTCGGATGACAATTGGAGTGTTTTCTGTGATGCTCTCACCTCTATGGGGCTTCCGATCTGTTCTGTCCCGATGACACGGAGGAGGATAGGACCTGGTCTATGATCGTTGGAAGGGAATGAAGCATCGCACAACCCCTCAGGAGAGTCTTGACCTGTACATTCAGTCAGGTGCATTAGGTGTTAGAGGTCATGCCCCTTGAACAACACTTCTTCCTATCCACAGGATGGGGATAAGTGTCTGTTCAATGCAGGACTGGTGGAAGACCCAGCGGTGGACATGAATGAACACCACTCCTCCGAAACAGGGAAGACCCAGGAACTCAATTTTCATAGCCGGTGCTAGAAGTGAAGTGGCTCAAGTGATGGCTGCATCCGATCAATGACCTCAGTGGTCACATGATAGGTACCAGTGATGTCACAGCTAATATGTCATCAGTACCCAGAATGTGACCACTGAGGCCAGTGATCGACCTTCGTGGTCACCTGAGCTGCTTGACTTGCGGCCTGGTCAGTGACTTCAATGGATGAAGCATGGGACCAGACACTGGAACAAAGAACCTAATGTAGGCGATAGGGTTGAGCGATCGGGATCGGAAAAGATCAGATTTCGATCGGCGATCGAGTAAATTTCACGATCGCGATCGGAATTCCGATCCCGATCTTCTTCCGGGGGAATCGAGGTCGGAGGTTATTTCCCACAATGTTTGGCTAATGGCCAATCCTTGTGGGAAAAACTAACATTAGGGTTGAGTGATCGGGATCGGGAAAGATTGGATCCCGATTGGTGATCGAGCAAATTTCACGATCGGGATCGGCTGGAAAATGATCGAAAATCGGATTTTAAAAACGATCCTGAAGTCTCAAGATCGGCTCAACCCCATTAAGTGAGTATTGCCCTTGGGTTTTCTAGCTTCACTGTAATACCCCTTTAAGCAGACATTTTGTCCATTCAGGATACCAGGAAAGCTGACCAAGTCCTTGTGTACGAATCTGTAATAAATAATGTAATGATTTCGGCTCACATAGTTTTTTTCTTGAAAACCGCAAAACAGCTGGGAACAGTGTTTGGCTATAACAAGCTCGATAAGTAAATGCATGTAATATGGATGAGAGGGGGAGTCAGAACGAATCTGACATCACAGGTTTATGAATGCAGACACTTGTCCGTGGCCATATACCAAAAGACTACGACAAAAGCCCAGACTCCGCTGTATACGTCTGTAGACACAATGCTGGCGGCAACGTGAAGTGTTAATACAATCCTCCGGGGGTCTTACAACTTGTCAAACAGAGTTAGCGCAGACCCTTCCCCGATAGAGGCCCTGCCACCGCTCTGGCCTAGTTACATAGCAACATCTCTTGCTGCAACCCTTAACCATTTCTCGCACCCGTTCTGCCCTCGGAAAGTGTCAACAGCGTCAGGGTCGGAGGCCGTCATTACCGGCCCGGACTGCCTGGTAACCGCATGCTAATGGTCTAGGAGCCGATCTGGAGCGTGACCTTTTGTGTAACGGGAGTGAGATTAATCCCTCTATCACCCTATGAATGGCACGTAATGACAAGCTCGGTCCATCCTCGAGCACCTGCCTGGCATTGAGCTAGCCCAAGACCCGGCACATGGCTTGTTGAAATGGCTGCCGCTCGGTGCCAGGCCGGAAACGCTTTAGAAGATGCTTTAATAATACACAGCGGGAAGGAGAAGATTGTAAGAATAACCTGTCGTGCCTTTCAACAAAATGTGATGTTGTCAAGGCTAATAATAGCAATAGTAATAAACATCAATAGTTATACGGCTGACAGACCGCCAATGTATTCACGCCCTGCACTAACTCACTGCGTTACGCTGTCAATCCGTGAAAAAAAAAAACCCTCAAGGTATTGGTTATGTACTAAGAATGGCTGTTCATAAGATGAACTTATTCCAAAGTACAAAGTGTCATGGCTTCTGTTATTAATGCAAGGCATGAAGCTATGACAGGTCTGTAGTAAGATGGATCTGAAAAGTCACTGGGGGGCATCGTTGATATTAACGGGGTCATCTAAGCATTATTCATGACCTGTCCTGTGGATGGGTCTTGTATCCTTTTGAAGGAGATATTCTGTCTTGGCTTTATTCCCACTAGGCTTCAGGAAAACCATGCATTGATCTATAGGGAGCTGCCTTCCATAAGGTGGCGCTAGAGCAAGTTCCCCTTTTCCACCAAGGGGGTCCTATTTGCATATTCGTTCTCGGAATTCTTAGCAGGGCGTGTATGTACTTAGGGTAGGTTCACACTACCATAAGTGTACGCCCCCTTAGGAGCCATAGTACTCTTTCTGACCATCACCTATCAAGTATGTGACCCCATAGTTGTACTCACCAAAGCTGGCAGAAGCATATCAGCAAAATACACAAAGCCGGCGCCAAAAGAAAAGCCAATCGCAGCCGGAAGGAAGGCCCAGCTCCCGTATTGGCTGGACATCTCTATAGCAGGGGCCAGGAGGGACCAGTAGGAAGCCGCCAGCATAACCTGTGAGACAGAGAAAACACAGATAAGATTAAAGACAAGGTAATCCTAGTGAAATGATAACTGGTCTCTGGTATTTATATAGATAGAACAGGTCTACAAGTTAGTGTTCATGGCTGTCAGCCATTTATAAAGGAGGCAGAACAAGGCTGTAGAAAAATAGAGTCAGAGTCGGTGGAGCTGTGATAGAGTCTTTGGAGCAAATATCAGAAATCGAAGGAAGTGACTGACAACAGAGACTAGTAGAACTAACTAACTAACATAAGCCTTATACAGTGCTAAAGAAATAGATCCCAGACACCCAAAAGGTCTTCACCAGAGAAAAGTGGATTTCCAATAATAAGCCAAAGGTCAGTTCCGAGAGGTAACGTCAAAGACAAAATCAGAAGACAAGGTGATTTCCAGTAACAGGCCAAAGGTCTATACCAGGGGTCCTCAAACTGCAGCCCGTGGGCCACATGTGGCCTGCCAAGCACTTCTGTCTGGCCCCGCCGACAACGCGGCAGGCGTGCATTTATAATGAAGCTCCTGGGGAGCTCGGGCAGGCCATGGAGCGCACTTCACTTTACCTATTGGAGGGCACCGCTCCCGATGTCTGTGCGACCTGCCGATGTCTGTGCCTCTGCCTTCGGCCCACTGTTTAAAAAGTTTGAGGACCCCTGGTCTATACAGAGAAGTCTAGCACAAACAATAAGGATATGGAAGCCACACTAGGAACAACCAAATAGCAGGCACCTGACTGAGGAGGAAGAGAGTTTAAATAGCCTGAAGACTCCAGAAGCTTCACAGGTTGATACAGTAACTTTAAAGCAACAGTAGCATGTGCTGTTAAAACTCTGTTGTCCCTCTATTATCCCTCCTGTAAATGTATGCATACACGAACATGTTTTATGTCTTTTTTGCACTTGTTAAATCTGAAAAGCTACTTTACGATACGCCTTTGCCCCTGAAGTGATAAGGTGCCACTTTGAGCACACAATTTGCCATTTGTGATTATAAAAGGGGAATAAAACACATCATTGCAGTAGGAGGTTGAAAGGAAAATTTTGTAAAACATAAAATAGTCTCCCGCTGTTGTTGTCCATAATATGCAGAGCATTCCGAAAGCAGAACTTTTTTTTTTTTTTACTAGCTGATATTTATGCAGCGGCAGGTTTCCACAGCACACGTACATCTCTTGCTGGGCGAAATATTCATCACAGCCGAGTAACATGATTTACAGCATAGAAAATCAGCCATTAGCCCACACTGCTCCTTTCACTGCTCCGCCAATATGCGCTGTATCCTATAGCGCGGCGAACGGCAGAACCTCCGGAAAGTGAAATTAATCATCGCTTTGCTATTATGGATGTAATACACTTTTCACTTCATTTTCTGACTCTCGCAAATTTGGCAACCTTATAAATAAGGGAGTTCTCGGTGCCAAGCTTCGCTGGTAGGGTTCCTCCAATTGAGCAACAAGGGATCTATTATGTTGTACAGTCTGTGACCCCGACCAGATCATTAGACAAGTCTACACAATGTATTCAAGGTCTAGGTGAGAAGGAAGGAAATGGATTTGGGTACAATGTATTGTAGAATGTGTCCCGAGCACAATTCCTTCAAATGCATTCTTGATCGAGAGCTGGAATACTTGTATCAGTAAATGTGTCCTGTTATTGCTTGCGATTTCGTTCTTCAAATGGAACGGAGCTGCAGTACCCCAGAATGGCCACTACATGGTGACTGGAGCCATAGACTCGTGACTTCGTAAACTCTGCTATGGCCGAATCAGAGGGTGGAAAATAATGAGAAATTAAAGGAGCTGTGCCGTTAAGGACACTTATCCTTTATCCACAGGGTAGGGGATACGTGTCCAATCTTTGGGGGTCTGACCTCCAAAACAATCAGGAGAACTTGGAACCCAAAGCCCCCTAAAACCCCAATGTGGATGGGGCACCACTGCATGACCAATGTGCTATTCACTTGTATGGGGCTGCGATCTGGTGCTGGTGGAAAGGTGCTCCATTCCCAAGGAAGCTTTAGGGGGACTTTAGGATTCCCGTTCTACTGATTTCTGCTGGATCTGATGGTTGGATTCCCAATAGTTGGACACTTATCCTGTAACCTGTGTATGGAGGATAAGTGTACTTAACACTACATCTCCTTTAAGGTAGACGTCCACTTCAGATTCCTCACCATTTTTCGGCCATGGCTTTCCCTCTCTGATTAGCTGAGTGTCTCTCGCCGCGGGTTCTGCAGCTAACAAGTAGCTTAATTCAGGGCAAGATCAAGCAGGACACTTAATTTTTCAGCAACTTGTTTTGATCTCTGCCTCCCATTGAATGCAATGTGAGAGCAGAATCTGCATCAAAATCACTACCAAATTCAACAGACCTCCTACACCCTGTCCTATGCCCCTTGTATCAGCTGCCTGGTGTCGGAACCCGGCCAAGGGCCTATCCGATTATCAATATCTAAATCCCATAAAACCCCTTAAAAACTGGTATCCCCATTGCAAACTATAGGTCCGACCTATAGATTCAGCACTAAATTATTACTGTGCCCCCTACTATGATTTCCCTGCACATCGGAGCTTCCATCAACCCGGCTGGCCTCATTTACTTGCATGGAGCGGTATGGTAGACCCCCTGCACAGTTGAGTGGCCGGGACCCCACCATGTAGGATAAGACAACTGAATCAACAATGTAAGGGTCCTAGAAGTCCGATCTCCAACAATTATGTACCAACCCCATGTGAAATACCAACACCATTCTGAAATGGAAATACCGCTATAGGTTGTGGCCACACACTTCACTAAAATCTACGTTTATTGTTTTAGATTTCGTGTTTGTTTGAGCTAAAGTCAAGAGCGGCTTTAGAAGGATTGGGAAATGTAACGTAAGCTCTTATTCTGGTCTCTTCTGCTAAACCCACTCTTGGCTGTGGCTCAAAAAAACTTCAAGATAGGAACGACTGGCACGCCTGAAAATACAGAAGGTGCTTGAGAAAAGCAACCATCCTCATGAGAATGAAACTCACGGCACTCCGAAATATGTATTTATTGGTGGACTAACGGCAGATTTGTAACACCGGACGGTTCGGTCAATCCATGACCTTTATCAATGGCAAACAAGCTAACGGTAAGTAATAGGGACGGCGCCAATGCCTAGTGAAGGCGTGACTACCATTGTTAAAGGTTAAGGGTTGACCGTAACATGCCATCATATGATTCATTAAAGGGGATATTGGGGAAGTTCCTCAGGGTGAACCCAAGCAAGAATGGAGGGGTAGGGAGTAAGCACGCACAAACCAAAGCTTCTTGATCACTCTTCAACAGTTTATTAGGCACCACGCGTTTCAGGCGGAGCCCTGTCTCAAGTGCAATACAAACAGCAGCAGCCTTTCTTGAGCGATTTCATTTTTGACTCCCCGCCTTCCGAACCCCATCATTTTTTTATTTTTACGTTCTCAGAGGTGTAGGAAGACTTAATGTTCGCAGGACAAATTATTCTTCATATTGGTGCCATGAAATATTCCATACATTGCACTGGGAAATTGGGGAAAATTCAGAATGGAGAAATGGAGAAAAACTGTGTTTGTGCAACTTCCTAGGTTCACAGTAGCATTTGAGTTTCCCCAAGTGGACCCCACGAACGGAAACCTAACCTGCAATGCACGCAGAAACCTATGGACCCAATAGAAAAAAGTGGGGGAAAAAACAGAAAAGTGTCTCTGCATTTTGTTAAGCGGGTTTGGGGCTGCAAACCCAAAATGGAAAAAAAAAAAAATTTAAGCGTTTTATTTCTTTAGGAACTTGAATTCAATGCACCAATCCTTGTGTTCTGGGGAGAGGAGGCCGCAATGGTTTCTGGCAGCAGATTACTCTTCTACCGATAGAGAATGCCTTTGTATAACAGAAGAGTCAGCAGCTGTCTGACAACCATCTGACAACCAGTCTCTCATAATCGACAACGAGCAAAACCTGCTTTCTTGTTAAACAATTTCCACCTTATTATACCAATGATTAGAGCAAATGTTACAATCCGCGCTTGGAGCCTATAGTCTAATCTATGTTGCATATTTAAGGAAAGTGAAACCAATAAGCGCCGCGTGTTTATAATGCATGGTTGCCTTGCAGGACTTTACTATAGCTCAGGGTGCCATCTGCTCAGTATATAATATGTGGAGCATAAATTGTGCAAAGTAGAGAACTAAATGCCAGGAACATTGCATGAGATCAATAGCCAAGGCCGATACAGTATACAATATTGTAAAAACGAGAGCCAACTGATGAACGGGGTCCTGTGCTCCTAGGTCTGTCATCTTCATCATCCAATAGGTGGCACTAGTCCAGGCATGTTCGCTGTGGGGTCTGGAGTGCTCAACCCACTAGCCCACCTCTGCTAACGCATTCTACGCCTTGGTATGTTCTTGTTACAATGTGGTCAAAGTCACAGTAAGTATCTAGGTCACTCTTAAAGGTGACCCTAACCTTCCACTTTATACGTGGACACAGGGTGGTGCCTAAACCTCCTGGGAGTCCACACAATCCAGTCTGTACCATCACAAGAGGATAGCCGGAGCACTTGCTGAGCTAGAGACCGCCCACTAGGCACTTCCAATTAACTTATCTATCGCATCAACTTTATTTTCTTGCCAACAGGGTCTCTGTCCTGGGACATAAAGGTTCTAGTGAACTACCCGGGGCTAGAAGTAGATTATACATGGAGCCCTATTGATTGAAATGGGGACCATCAGGTGGCTGTTGTCCAACCAGGTAAGAGACACAATGGTGACTGTGGGAGGAGATGTGAACTTAGTCTTAGCTGGAAAAGGCTAGACCAAACAACTAAGACAGCAGGAGCCGAGGCAGCACCACCTACCAGGTCCTTATGGTTACACTCGCTGTTTTCGTATCCCCTCATAGACTATAGTGAAGTGCACCCTTTTGCTCTGAATGCGCCGACAAAGAACAGTGGACAACCTCCACTCGTCCATACCATAAGATGGTCAGCTGCTCCCCTCATAGACGTCTTGAAAACCCTTCATACAATACATGTTCTGTTCCCTAACCGTGCTTACTGGCTTTAATATACTGACGTACTTAGAAAATCACCGTCCACAATGTCTATCTATAGAGTAGTTTCCTGCTATGATAATGGTATTCAGTGTGTACCTGTGTATAACGGGACAGAACAGTCTGAGCCAGACAGAAGGGTTAATAAGTGGGAAATAGCAGCACATGATTGGGATTATTGCATCATTCCGCCACTAGGGGAGCTTTATAAGTGTGATCCTCAGATAAAAGATTTCAGATTTATAAAGGAAACTGCAAAAAATAATTTCATTTTTATTGCAAACTGTAATCCTAATAACATTCATCAGAATAAGGCAAGAGAATAAATACTCAAGAAACAGGTTCAGATATCTGAGGGTAAATTATAGTTAAAAAGCATTTCAGTCTCAGAAA
The DNA here is from genome assembly GCF_031893055.1 of Leptodactylus fuscus. Classification (NCBI taxonomy): domain Eukaryota; kingdom Metazoa; phylum Chordata; class Amphibia; order Anura; family Leptodactylidae; genus Leptodactylus; species Leptodactylus fuscus. The sequence goes on along the minus strand of NC_134270.1, from coordinate 795,624 downwards.
ATGGTCTCTACATATATCCAATCCTGTACTGATCCTGAGTTATATCCTGTATTATACTCCAGAGCTGCGCTCACTATTCTGCTGGTACAGTCACTGTGTACATACATTACATTACGTATCCTGTATTATACTCCAGAGCTGCACTCACTATTCTGCTGGTACAGTCACTGTGTACATACATTACATTACTTATCCTGTATTATACTCCAGAGCTGCGCTCACTATTCTGCTGGTACAGTCACTGTGTACATACATTACATTACGTATCCTGTATTATACTCCAGAGCTGTGCTCACTATTCTGCTGGTACAGTCACTGTGTACATACATTACATTACTTATCCTGTATTATACTCCAGACCTGCGCTCACTATTCTGCTGGTGCAGTCACTGTGTACATACATTACATTACTTATCCTGTATTATACTCCAGAGCTGTGCTCACTATTCTGCTGGTGCAGTCACTGTGTACATACATTACATTACTTATCCTGTATTATACTCCAGAGCTGCGCTCACTATTCTGCTGGTGCAGTCTCTGTATACATACATTACATTACTTATCCAGTATTATACTCCAGAGCTGCGCTCACTATTCTGCTGGTACAGTCACTGTGTACATACATTACATTACTTATCCTGTATTATACTCCAGAGCTGCGCTCACTATTCTGCTGGTGCAGTCACTGTGTACATACATTACATTACGTATCCTGTATTATACTCCAGAGCTGTGCTCACTATTCTGCTGGTGCAGTCACTGTGTACATACATTACATAACTTATCCTGTATTATACTCCAGAGCTGCGCTCACTATTCTGCTGGTACAGTCACTGTGTACATACATGACATTACTTATCCTGTATTATACTCCAGAGCTGCGCTCACTATTCTGCTGGTGCAGTCACTGTGTACATACATTACTTATCCTGTATTATACTCCAGAGCTGTGCTCACTATTCTGCTGGTGCAGTCACTGTGTACATACATTACATTACTTATCCTGTATTATACTCCAGAGCTGCGCTCACTATTCTGCTGGCACAGTCACTGTGTACATACATTACATTACTTATCCTGTATTATACTCCAGAGCTGCACTCACTATTCTGCTGGTGCAGTCACTGTGTACATACATTACATTACTTATCCTGTATTATACTCCAGAGCTGCGCTCACTATTCCGCTGGTACAGTCACCGTGTACATACATTACTTATCCTGTATTATACTCCAGAGCTGCGCTCACTATTCTGCTGGTGCAGTCACTGTGTACATACATTACATTACTTATCCTGTATTATACTCCAGAGCTGTGCTCACTATTCTGCTGGTGCAGTCACTGTGTACATACATTACATTACTTATCCTGTATTATACTCCAGAGCTGCGCTCACTATTCTGCTGGTACAGTCAGTGTGTACATACATTACATTACTTATCCTGTATTATACTCCAGAGCTGCACTCACTATTCTGCTGGTGCAGTCACTGTGTACATACATTACATTACTTATCCTGTATTATACTCCAGAGCTGCGCTCACTATTCTAACATTACTTATCCTGTATTATACTCCAGAGCTGCGCTCACTATTCTGCTGGTACAGTCACTGTGTACATACATTACATTACTTATCCTGTATTATACTCCAGAGCTGCGCTCACTATTCAGCTGGTGCGGTCACTGTGTACATACATTACATTACTTATCCTGTATTATACACCAGAGCTGCGCTCACTATTCTGCTGGTGCAGTCACTGTGTACATACATTACATTACTTATCCTGTATTATACTCCAGAGCTGCGCTCACTATTCTGCTGGTGCAGTCACTGTGTACATACATTACATTACTTATCCTGTATTATACCCCAGAGCTGCGCTCACTATTCTGCTGGCACAGTCACTGTGTACATACATTACATTACTTATCCTGTATTATACCCCAGAGCTGCACTCACTATTCTGCTGGTACAGTTACTGTGTACATACATTACATTACTTATCCTGTATTAGACTCCAGAAATGCGCTCATTATTCTGCTGGTACAGTCACTGTGTACATACATTACATTACTTACACTGTATTAGACTCCAGAGCTGAGCTCACTATTCTGCTGGTGCAGTCACTGTGTACATACATTACATTACTTATCCTGTATTATACTCCAGAGCTGCGCTCACTATTCTACAGTCACTGTGTACATACATTACATTACTTATCCTGTATTATACTCCAGAGCTGCGCTCACTATTCTGCTGGTACAGTCACTGTGTACATACATTACATTACTTATCCTGTATTATACTCCAGAGCTGCGCTCACTATTCTGCTGGTACAGTCACTGTGTACATACATTACATTACTGATCCTGTATTATACTCCAGAGCTGCGCTCACTATTCTGCTGGTACAATCACTGTGTACATACATTACATTACTTATCCTGTATTATACTCCAGAGCTGCGCTCACTATTCTGCTGGTACAGTCACTGTGTACATACATTACATTACTTATCCTGTATTATACTCCAGAGCTGCGCTCACTATTCTGCTGGTACAGTCACTGTGTACATACATTACATTACTTATCCTGTATTATACTCCAGAGCTGCGCTCACTATTCTGCTGGTACAGTCACTGTGTACATACATTACATTACTGATCCTGTACTGATCCTGAGTTACAGCTGTAACACTTTATGAGAAGGAAACAATAATACACACAATAGAGGGTGTTTTAGAGATAAAAGCAGATCTGCAGGGGGCACAGTATAGCAGCATGCTATTCAGTTTGTAGTGTTTTTATATGACCTTATTTTTCCAGTTTTGCAGATCTGGAGCTGTCAGATAGACATAATGACTGTGTATTGTCTCTTAGTCAGACGCCTGTATTGTGGCTGCAGATGTGCCCGGGCTACAGGCTTCAGCCAAATGCAAATCGCCAGAAAGGTCCCCGTGCGGCGTATTCCATGAGTGCACAATGTCTATCAACACTTGGCACTGGCACGGCGGCATTTTTAGACAAACCCACCTGGGTGACCGCAGCTTTTTTTTTTAATAGGACCTGTTAATTGCTTGCTAAATGCATGGCTATAGACCGGCGGGTGCGGCGCTCCAGACAAGCACAGGAGGGGAGCGGGACTATCAAATGTATTGTACTAATATTATAATAATATTATAAATCATTCATAATGAAGAGCAGGCGCCCGGAGAATAGGATAGAGCGCCCCGGGGGATGGGATAGTGCGCCCAGCGGTGATTACAATCAATTTCATTACCAATCTGTGTAAGGAAGCCGCCACGATATGCATTATTAATCACCGCCAGCGGATCTTATTAGCAGGAATTACATTAAAGTATATCATCCCAATCCATAAAGCTGGCAGAGGTCTCATTTACCCTTCTACGACTAAGGCCCGGTCCAAGCCGTTCCGTTCCTGTCTTCACATGAAAAATGCGTCGCAGTAGTTTTCTCTCTGCATTTTTCGTGCGGAAACCCCATGGACATGGAGTCTGTGGGTTTCCCAAAGTAACCCCACTTTTTTATATGGACTAAGTTTCCATTCAGGGGGTCTGCAAGCAAGCCACCCAACCCCCCCCCCCCCAAGCGGACCCCCCAACCTTCCCCCCCAAGCAAACCCACAGACCCCTCTACCCACCCACCCCCGGCCTACCAAATCCCCCCGACCATGGGCTGCAACAAACTGGAGTTCACTCATTGAGCTGAGTTTTCGAGACCTGCTCTGTGCAGGGAAGGGGAGGAGATAAGCTGTGACATCATCTGATGTCAGTAGTGATGTCATGATGGGTCACGAAGCGTGTTACCTGTAGAGGCGTGAACTTCTATTGTAATACTTTGTTTCATTTGTGATGTGAATTAAGTCACTGTTGCAATGATAATTCCTACAGAATGAGCAGTAATATTTGAAGGATATTCTACATTTTTACGTATGTAAGTCAAATTAAAAAATAAAAATTCTCCTACCTTTAGATGTCTTCTCCGCGCCGCCGTTCGGTATATAATCTGGTTTCCGTCAGTATGCAAATGAGTTCTCTCGCAGCACTGGGGGCATCCCCAATGCTGCGAGAGAACTCTCCAGCGCCGCCTCCATCTTCTTCAGGAACGGGTCTTCTTCGGGGGTTGGCTTCAAACTTCTAGACCTTGGGCCTAGGGCAAAGCTGACTGCGCATGCCCGCCAGCCACAAGAAAATGGCCGCTTACACAGTATTGTAAGCGGCCATTTTCTTGTGGCCGGCAGGCATGCGCAGTCAGCTGCCCGAGGCCTAGAAATTTGAAACCACCACCGGAAGAAGACCCATTCCTGAAGAAGTTGGAGGCGGAGAGTTCTCTCGCAGCATTGGTGACGCCCCCCAGTGCTGTTTGAGTGCGAAGGACCGCCCCCAGTGCTGCGAGATAACTCATTTGCATACTGACAAAAACCGGAATATATCCCGAACGGCGGCACGGAGAAGACATCTAAAGGTAGGAGACAAATAGCCTTTCTTAAGGCTATTCCTACGTGTTAGGGAGAAAAAAAATGAGTTTTCATGATAGGAACCCTTTATAAAATAGTCCATTTATGGTGACATGTTCCCTTTCAGCAGCAGAGCATATAATTTTTATTTAGCATTGTGTTACATCACATGTCTGACAGCTCACTGTAGTCTGATTCCAAGGGCAACCAGCAGAATGTCGTCATTTATTTATACTGTAGTAATACAAATACCGTACAAGCCCATCCACATGGCATGGCCTAGAAGCATCCACCTACGGAACAAGGCGTGCAACACATTCATCTATAACAATGTCTCTCCATCCCGGAACCGATAATAATGGATTCCGAGAAAATAGCAACATGCCAAAATCCACATGAACGCCCACAAGATGCCTCTTATGGATTTCAATGGGAATTACGTACGGCCGTGCACCCGGGCACGATCAGAATTCCGCTTTGTAGCGGACAAAGAAGTGACGCGTTACTGTTTGACGTGGCGGGTTTCCTGGTGGATGGTTTATGTTATAGTTTGTAAAAATATTGGTAATCTCCGCACTCGCAATGGTGCAACGGTTTATAAAGCGACGCGCGTGGGAGACGGCAGGTGTCTTGTAAGGAGCCCAAGGATAGAGAACGATCGCGATGGATTCATCTCTTTTCTTAATTTGGCTTGTTAAATATGGATGTATAATCGCTCCTGGCATCTTCAGCTAATATTTTTGTTTCGTGAGCAAAGCGGCGGCCTCTTTCTTCATTAATTTTCCCTTCTGTTCATGCCGTGAACAAAGCTCGCTGTCTATTCTATATCATGGTAGGATTGTACGCCAAGAAGACCATCTAATGGAACATCAAGCCTAGACGTGACTCGTAATCACAGGCAAAGGCAATGACTAAAGCGATGACTACGCTCATGAAGAAAGAAAAAACATCCTTTTAGTAAATGAATAGTACAAGTCAATAGAACAAAGCTTGTAATATGTCGTATTCAAAAATAATGCTTTCTTTTCCACTCATCCCTTCACTCAGACTCTTATCTGTAATAGCACACATAGAAGTCTATGGAGAGTGAAGAAGACTACTGCCTCATTATCTATAACTTACTAGATTTAGTAAAGTCAAAAAGAGTTATTTTAGATAAACTAAGTTTCCAGGTTTTAGAGCTTCATGGCTTTTCCTTAGGGTAGGCCACAAATATACGCTCAAAGGGCAGCCAAAAGCTGACCCCTGCACCGATCAATGGTGCCTGGAAGCAGATGGCGCCAATCTCTGTATAGTGGCCATATACCGATACTGCAGCTCAGCCTCCATTGTGTCAAGGGTAGCTGAGCTGCAGTACCGAGCCAGGAAACTAGACAGGGCACAGACCCAGCCCTGCACTGTGTATAGTGCAGGCCTTAGAAGCGGCATCATACATGTAATTAATATGGGGTGTCTGTCATAAAACTGGGACAACCAGTGGCGTCACTAGGAATGGCGGGGCCCCGTGGCGAACATTTGACATGCCCAACCCCCCCCCCCCCCCCAACCGATGCCGAAGACCCCAACCGACCCCCCCCCCCCCCCCTGCATTCCTCTGCGTTCTATTATTCCCCATAATGGCCCTTGCACACAGTATTGTGCCCTATAGTGGTCCCTGAACATACTGTTATACCCCATAGTGGCCCCTGCACACAGTATTATCCCCCATAGTGGCCCCTGCACACAGTATTATTCCCCATAGTGGCCCCAGTACACAGTATTATGCCCCATAGTGGCCCCTACACGCACTATTACACCCCATAGTGACCCCTGCACACAGTATTATGTCCCATAGTGGCCCCTACACGCACTATTACACCCCACAGTGGCCCCTGCACACAGTATTATGTCCCATAGTGGCCCCTGCACACAGTATTATGTCCCATAGTGGCCCCTACATGCACTATTATGCCCCATAGTGACCCCTGCATACACTATTACACCCCATAGTGGCCCCTGCACACACTATTATACCCCATAGTGGCCCCTACATGCACTATTATGCCCTATAGTGACCGCTGAACATACTATTACACCCCATAGTGGCCCCTGCACACAGTATTATGTCCCATTGTGAAAACCCATGAACAATTATTATACTTTGGGATCTTTTCAGACCCCAGAGTATAATAATCGGAGGCTGAGGGGGGACACCAACATAAAAATCACTGTTACTTATCTATCCCCATCTCTGCTGCAGTCCTCGGTGGTGTCGGCCATCTTCAATGATTTTGGACGTCACATGACCCAGGACGCAGGCCCCGGACATGTGGCGTCAGAGAAGTAGGCTCAAAGTTTGCCTAGAGCTTGGAGAGGTAAGTAACACTTTTTTTATGTTCTCTTACCTCTACCAGGCCTCCGATCATTACACTCGGGGGTCTGAAAAGACCCCCCAAGGATATTAATAGTGCTTGTGGGGCCGGCGGCGTCACTTTCCGATCCCGGCCCCTGCCAGGATCTATAAGTAAATAGGGCCCGTAACGGCCTATTAAGAAAAAAAAAAACAGAAGTAGCGGCTGTTGCCGGGCCCCTAATGTCCTGGGCCTTGTGGCAGCTGCCACCCTGGTAGTTACACCCCTGGGGACAAACTCAATTAAATGTAACAGAACTGAGAGACTACAGCATAGCTGGGTTCACACAGGGTTTTTTGGTCCGGAACCTGAGGCAGAGTGCACCGGCATCCAGTCGCGCACTAGGCCCAATGAATGGGCCTAGTCTGGAGGAGGGAGTGACTTCGGGCCGAATCGCGAGGCGTATCGGCCTGAAGACGGCTCCAGGAAAAAAGAACTGACCGGCTCCCATTGAAATCAATCATTCCCCCTACGCCCAAACAGCAGCACAAGATGGGGTATTCCTGCCCCTGTGTACTGTTAGGACAGGTGGAACTTTTAATAAACTAACTAGTTACCCTCCCATAAAAGGTCCAGGAGACCTCCCCCTCCCTGTGTTTTTTTCTGTCCTGTTACCAGGACAGGTGGAGGGAGAGGTCTCCTCCTCTCCCACACATTTTCTCTTTTTTTGGAGGAAATCTCCCTTTTCTAGCCCCCCCCCCTCCCCCCATCTTGTGCTGCTGCTATCAGAGTCTTACCGGGGGTTTGGGGCTTTCTTTGCCTCCCTGACGGCGCCTCCTGCCTTCTCCGGTCTGGCGCGGCCCCATCTGTGCTACAGCGGGGGGGGGGGGGGATGGTGAGGCAGCGTATCTGTTCTCGGCGCTGCGGCGCCATTCGTCCGGCTGCCGGGGGGAACTGTAGATGCGGTTCCTTGTTTCGCCGCGGGCACTATTTGCTGGTGCTCCGCGGACTTCCTCTCTTCCCGCGCATGCGCGGGAATCCGGTTCGCGCATGCGCGGACCGTCGTCCCCGCTCGGCCGGACTTTGGGAGCGCTTGAGCAGCGCTCCCACCCCGCTTTTTGTGCTGGATTTAAAGGGATAGTGTCCCCCTCCACTCCATCCTCCTAGCCATCTTAGGCTAGGAATAAAATGGTGCCCCCAAGCCTGGCTCTAGCCGAGGCGCTGGAAGGGGGCGGAGCTAAGGTTCGCCCCGCCCCCGTTTCTCCCTATTTCTTCCTGGTCTGCCCAGAGTAGGTTGCCTGTCTGCTTAGCTTGCAGGTTCCTACTCTCCCTGGGCAACCAGAAAGTAGAAGAAAATTTCCTGACACCACAGGTGCTGAAATTCCTTTCAAAAGATGTCATCCTCCTCTTCAGTGGCGGATAACCCTAAAAGGAAGGCTTCCAGTAAGCGTCGCCACCTTGCCTGCGCCAAATGCGAAGTCCCCTTACCTGATGGCTACGCTTACCAATGTTGTCGCGGGTGTCGGGGTCCCCCCTCAGAAGACACTTCTGTCCGTGACATGGTCGGTTGGGTAAGGGAATTCGTCGAGGAGTCGATGAAAGAGATGAAATTCTCTATCTCTCAATTGGCCAAGAGACCACGGCTGGATTCGCCTCCTTCTCTCCCACCGATGGAGGGTCTCCAGATCTTGGACGAGGTATCCTCGGCGGAGGACAACCTGGACCCATCTAAGCCGGTATTCTCGGTGGAGAGGATGCCCAAACTGCTAAGAGTGGTTCGGGCTAAGGAGTTGGAGGAGGCGGCTGAGGAGGCTCCATCTACCTCTCTCAGAGCCTTCAGGGCGGACCCAGACTTGGTAAAAAGGCTGGAGGCTGAATGGCGGTTCCCTGAACGCCCATTCATTGCGTCTAGACGCTTTAGGTCTCTTTTTCCCCTATCCGAGGCACAATCCAGCTCCTGGGGCCCTCCGCCCAAGGTTGACATAGCCGTCTCCAAACTGTCAAAGCGCACGGTGGTACCAGCGGAGGATGGCTCTAACCTCCAAGATGTGATGGATCGCAGGGCGGAGGGGTCCCTGAGGCGTGTATACGCCTCTTCCTCGGCACAGGCCTCAGTGGGCATTGCGGCTAGCGAGGTGGTCGCTAAACTGCGGTCAGACATCTCTAAGCTGGAGAGAGATATTGACTCCGGGGTCCATCGGGACGACTTGCTGTCGGCCATGACAAATATTTCCCTCATGTCTGACTATCTCTCGGAGGCGGCCTTCTACCAGGTCAAGCTGGCCGCAAGATCCATGGCATTGTCCACCGCCGCAAGGCGCCCCCTCTGGCTTAAGCCCTGGAGGGCAGATAATGCCTCCAAGTTTAATTTATGCGCCTTGCCATTCGAGCCCGGCAGGCTATTTGGCAGCGAACTCGACCGGATAATGGAGGGTCTGGCCGATTCAAAGGGTAAGAACCTGCCCCAGTCTACAGGATCCAGGCAACGATCCTTTCGGGGCTACGCCCCCTCCAGAGGCATGTCTAGAGGCCAGTTCCGTAGGCGCCCCTCGGGCCCAAGAGGCGGTCGAGGTTCCTCCCGTGGTGGTGAGAAAAGATCCACCTTCTGACTGTCACGACCCCCTTGCCTGCAGGGCCAAGGTGGGGGGTCGTCTCTCCTTACATTTAACCGCCTGGCACCATCAGATCCAGGATCCTTGGGTTCTCCAACTTATACGGGAAGGCTACAAAATAAACTTCCTTTCCCTTCCTCCAGACAGATGCAGGAGGACCCGCCCTCTTCAGGGCACCAAACAACTTCATCTGCAAAGATCTGTGTTGGAGTATATCGACAAGGCTGCATTGGAACCCGTCCCCCTGAACGAACAAGGGCAAGGCGTCTACTCACCCGTGTTTCTAGTGCCAAAATCGACCGGAGGGTGGCGCATGATTATCGACCTAAGGTATGTAAATCAATTTATCCGCAAGGTCCGGTTCCGGATGGAGACCATAAGGTCAGTTCTCCCTTTTCTGCAGCCAGGAGATCTATTCGTCACCTTGGATTTGAGGGACGCATACCTCCATATTCCTATCTATCCTCCACACAGAAAATATTTACGGATTGCCACATATCTAAACGGAAGATTACATCACTTCCAGTTTACAGCTCTCCCGTTCGGTATAACCTCAGCCCCCCACACCTTTACAAAGGTAGTGGCCCCGGTCATAGCCGCCCTGCGCCTCCAGGGGATATTTATTGTCCCATATCTAGACGATTGGCTAATAAAAGCTCAGTCAAGGGAGCTCCTCGCCACGCAGTTGAGCATCACAGTGGCATTTATAAGCGAACTGGGCTGGCTAGTAAACTGGCAAAAGTCAGTAGTGGTTCCATCTACCCGGATTCAATTCCTAGGGTTCAACCTGGATTCTCTCAGTATGATGATCTCCCTGCCCTCTCCTCGAAAGGAGAAGATTGGTCGAGCGGTTCACTACCTATCCCGAACCAGGGAGGTTACAATCAGGACAGCGATGAAGGTCCTAGGTCTCATGTCCGCGACCATCGAGGCAGTTCCCTGGGCTCTATGGCACATGCGCCCGTTACAACTCGAGATCCTGAGAGTATGGAACCACAGTCCCATGGGACTTCAGAAGCCTATCCAGCTTTCCATCAGTGCCCGTCGATCACTACAATGGTGGTCCCAACTCAAAGACGGGAGGTCCACGGTCCAGACCTCCTGGACCCTGTTGACCACAGATGCCTCCCTAACAGGCTGGGGAGCGCATCTGGGGGAGACCCTAATACGGGGAACATGGAACCCGCAGGAGAGAACTCGCTCCTCCAATTGGCGAGAACTTACGGCAGTTTTTCTGGCACTACGGACTCTGACTCCCCATCTCCAAGGGAAGGCTGTCAGAGTAAGAACAGACAATTCTACAGCCGTCCAATATATCAACAAACAAGGGGGCACCAGGTCCCCCTCCTTGATGCGGGTGACCGATCTGATATTTTCATGGGCGGAGAAGAATTTGTCCCGGCTGTCATCGGTACATATCAAAGGCCACCTCAACGTCCTGGCAGATCAACTAAGCAGGGGACTAGTGACAACAGCCGAATGGTCCCTGTCCCCGGAAATTTTCCAACAGCTTACCAGGATATGGGGTCTCCCCGAGGTGGATCTGATGGCCACCCAACACAACGCCAAGGTGGGACGGTTTTGCTCCCTGTACCGGGACGGCAATCCCTTGGCGATCGATGCCCTGTCAATACCCTGGAGCTTCAAACTAGTATACGTTTTTCCTCCCATTCCAATGATTCCCAGGGTGTTGGCAAAACTCAGGCAGGACCAGACATCGGCCATTGTCATCATGCCGTTCTGGCCGAAAAGGGCATGGTTTACCCACCTCATGTTAATGAGTCGAGGGACCTACTGGAGGCTTCCGTGTGTCCAAAACCTGGTAACTCTAAACAGTCAGCTCTGCCAGGATCTGGACAGGTTCAACCTCACTGCCTGGAGGTTGACCGCACCGTACGTGGAGACAGAGGATTGTCCCAGGCCGTTTTAAGAACACTGGCCCACTCTAGAGCGGACTCAACCAATCGTAGTTACCAGAGGATCGCCCAAGTATTTAACGATTGGGGAGCCAGGAGGCAGTGCGATACAACATCTATCGAATCAGTCCTGGAGTTTTTACAGGAAGGGTTGGACAAAGGATTGTCCCCAGCCACCTTGAGAGTACATGTCTCGGCGTTATCCGCTCTATTGGGGACTAGACTGTCTCAGAATCCTCTTATAAGGCAATTCCAGAAAGGGGCCTCCAGGCTCCGACCCCCGGTTCGGCCCCCGGCTCCCCAATGGGACTTAGCTGCGGTCCTGCAAGGGCTATGTGGCCCTCCATTTGAACCTTTAGCTGAAGTGGACTTCAAGTACCTCTCTTGGAAGGTGACTTTTTTGCTGGCGATCACATCGGCCAAGCGAGTGGGTGAGCTCCAGGCCTTGGCGGCATCAGAGCCATACACAGTCTTTTTTCCAGACAGAGTCCAGCTTAGGTTTGTTCAAGGTTTTCTGCCCAAGGTTCCGTCAGTGGAAAATATAAACCAGACTATAACCTTGCCCACTTTTTTCCCCTCTCCCTCCTCGGAGTGGGAGGAGAGGATGCATAGTCTGGATCTGGTGCGAACATTGCAAGTATACCTGGACCGAACAGGCCCATTCCGTAAGTCAGAAAACCTGCTCATCAATTTTTTTGGTCACAACAGAGGTGTCAAGGCATCCAAACCCACTCTGTCGAGGTGGATCAGAGAAGCCATCTCAGTGGCCTTACAGTCACAAGGGCTGCAGGTTCCGGAATTTTTGCGAGCCCACGCTACCAGGTCGGTGGCTGCATCATGGGCAGAGAGGCAATCCCTCTCAGTAGACCAAATCTGTGCGGCTGCATCTTGGTCTTCCCACTTGACCTTCGCCAGACACTATAGGTTAGACTGGCATGTTTCCAAGGCAAAATCTTTTGGTTATTCTATCCTGACCTCTGCTTGTCAGGATCGCCCTCCCTAGAAGGGGTATTACTTGTTAAGTCCCCATCTTGTGCTGCTGTTTGGGCGTAGGGGGAATGGAAGATTATGTAGATAATCTGTTTTCCCTTAGCCCAAACAGCAGCACAAAGCTCCCTCCCTTTCTTGTTAAAGGATAAATTATTATAGTCGGTATGGTACTTGGAGACTAACACAGGGAGGGGGAGGTCTCCTGGACCTTTTATGGGAGGGTAACTAGTTAGTTTATTAAAAGTTCCACCTGTCCTAACAGTACACAGGGGCAGGAATACCCCATCTTGTGCTGCTGTTTGGGCTAAGGGAAAACAGATTATCTACATAATCTTCCAATCTTTTTGGTCAGGATTTTGAGGCGGATACGGACTCAAAATCCTGACCAAAAAACCCTGGATGAACTTACCCTATGTGTGTTTTCTCCAGCAGCCCCTCCCCTGATCCTCTCCACAAACTTCTATATAAGAAGTAACTTAGTCTAATAGGAGCCTAATTTCTTATACTCACCTCACCTTATGAAAAGGTTTGTTTGTTTTTTTATAATTGTATACCTTCTTGGGTCATGAGCTTATCTTAAAACACACATTTAGGCTCATTTATACCCCCCAAAAAAGTTTTTTTTCCAAAGTAATTTTACTTCCTTGAATGTCTGGCACAAAATAAATCACACAGCCCCAATGATTAAGAATACAGATAAGTGAAGGAGTCTTCAGTAAAAAGCTGATAAATGTAATAAACAGTGATGGACACAGGCAATAAAGTGAAACACAACTACTATCTCTGGTTACAAATCCTCCGACTCAACATCCACTGCAGAAACACAAAACTACCTTCTCCTTGATTTACTCGTTTTGATTTTTGGCTAATATTTAGTCTACAATCTAAAGATGTGTCAGTTTTATCACAGTGTCTGTTGCTGGATGGTAAATTTGGTGCAGATCTGAACACTTTTGTCTGACTTGACCCCCCTCCATTGCTTGGATTTATTTTGCACCAAAATCCTGGCAAACCTTGGTACATCTCAAGCCATCCCCTTTACCGTGCGGTCACGTTGCCTTGTTAAACTAGCTCTCCGCATCCGGAAACAGGTTTCATGTGTCAGACCCCACAAGGTACTGTGGATGGGTCATCCGTATAACATTGGGAAGCTAAGGGGATATTGTCACTCCTTAGGGAGAGACCACCATATAGGTGTGTGGAGACTTATTATGCCTTTAGCACTCCACTTCGCAAAGGATCATGGGAAGAATATGCAAATCTGTCTTCCATGATGTAATTAGGAAAACAGCTGCTGCCTCAGTATTGCAAACCAATAGAGGGCGCTCACTGGAATTTGCAAGCCTGTCTTCCCTAACTACATCAGAGAAGACAGGCTTGCACATTACAGTGAGCGCCCTCTATTGGTTTGCAATACTGAGGCAGCAGCTGTTTTCCTAATTACATCATGGAAGACAGATTTGCATATTCTTCCCATGAACCATTGGGAAGCTAGGCTTACAGCTTGTGTTCCATCAGGACAACATTTTCCGGTAACCTCGTAATAAAAGATTGGGTTGGCTCCAACTGGCTCCAAAACTACACAGTCCGGTCACATTAATGTGACCACCTGTCAAAATGCAGAATAACCACCTTTGGTAGAGCGGTCCGCTGCGAGACGTGCAGGAAGAGAGGGGATGTTGTGATGATGGTCGCTGGGATGTTGAGCCATGCCGACTGCAGTGCCGTGGCCAGAACAACCCGATCGAGGTGGTCCCACAGATTCTCGATTGGGTTCAAGTCCAGGGAATTTGCTGGCTAAAGGAGAATGGTAAACTCATCCTCCAACAATGCAGGTACACTGCGAGCTTTATGACACGTGGCATTGTCCTGCTGGTAGATGCCATCATCCCGAGGAAAAGCAATTCGCATGTAGGGGTGAACATGGTCCGCAAGGAGAAAGGCATACTTGTGGTGATCCATCGTGCCTTCCACAATGATGAGTGCACCCAGATGGCTGATGTACAACACCCAACATGTCCAGACAGTACCAGCTGTCCAAGATTGATGGAAGGTCTAGTTTTGCAACCATGGACCCGAACACATGAAAGGCAATGCAAAAGTGAACCTAGCATAAGAAAGACCTCTTTGGAAAGAGTACAAGCTTTCTCGTCTTTTCATACCACTTTCCTGCTGACAGACTCCCTTTAATATTTATGAGTCTGCAGTCTATATAGGTCACCCCAGCTTCCACACATCGCCCTAACTTGTCTCTGCACATCGTAAAAATATGAAGCCTAGGTATTTAGCTGCAAATATTAATGCATTCACTCCTTGTTACGCCTCGGTAGAAATCAATGCGCCTTTCAAGATTCCTTATTTCTATTCCTCTTTTCAAGTTGCTCGACTCTCCAGACTTCAATTCGTGCAGTAACGGCAGCCAGAGGGCCCCGCGCTCATTGTTAATACGTCTAAAGGCTCCGTCTTAGCGAGAAGCGCTTTTAATGGAAAACTTACTTGGCTCTTTTAAACTGGCATGGTTATAATGGAAGCCCGAGGAGCGAGCTGCCAGACGGATGCCAATATCAATTTCATGCGAAAAACTGGAGCGGGATATCTCACTCCACGAGTGTGAACATAACTTCATCTGGATGTTGAAGTCGCGCTAGGCTAAGATTGGGGAGACGAAGATTGGAAAGGTGATAATTGTCCAATGCTGGGGTCGCAACGCAACCAAGTGGTAGAGTCCTTCAATTGAGCGCTGCAAAGGACAAGCACCAGTGGCCAAGGACTCACCTCCAGTGGATTAAAGGAATTATAACCCAGAATCCAAGGGACAGATGGAACCGAAATTTCATAAGCACATTGGATGAGAGTTGCAGTACCTCAGTGCCACCACTATACCATGGACTTGGCTGCAGCTCTGTGTCTACTATAAATTGGCACCTGGATCAGCTGATCTGTGTGGGGTCCGAGTGTCAGACCTCCACTGGTCAGGATAAAAAACACTGATACCCCTTTAAGGAAATAAAAGTAACAGCAATTCATTTATTTTGTAACTGGTGAAGGGACTCTCCATAAATACATCATGCTTAAAGGGATCCTATCATTAAAATGCAATTTTTTCTTGATAACACTTAGGAATAGCCTTAAGAAAAGGCTATTCTTCTCCTACCTTTAGATGTCTTCTCCGTGCCGCTGTTTGGTAGAACCCTGGGTTTTCTTATGTATGCAAATGAGTTCTCTCGCAGCACTGGGGGCGGGCCCTAGTGCTGAAACAGTACTGGGGGCGTCCCCAATGCTGCGAGAGAACTCTCCCTCGGCGCTGGGGTAAAATTCTACGCATGCGCAAGTCGGCTCTGCCATCAGGCCTCGGGCAGAGCCGACTGCACATGTGGGCGGCCATTTTTTGTGGCCGCTTATGCAAAAATGCGCAGCACGCTCTGTACTCCGTTGAAATACAGGAGCGTATTGCGCATGCTCGTGTAACCAGCCACAAAAAAATGGCCGCCCACATGAGCAGTCGGCTCGGCCCAATGGTAAAGCCGACTTGCGCATGCATAGAATTTTAGCCGGAAGAAGGCTCGTGAAGAAGCCGTTCCAGAAGAAGATAGAGGTGTCTCTGGAGAGTTCTCTCGCAGCACTGGGGACGCCCCCAGTGCTGTTTGAGCGCTGAGGACTGCCCCCAGTACTGCAAGAGAACTCATTTGCATACCGAAGAAAACCTGAATGGCAGCGCGGAGAAGACATCTAAAAGTAGGAAAAGAATAGCCTTTCTTAAAGCTATTCCTACGTGTTAGTCAGAAAAAATTGCATTTTAATGATAGGATCCCTTTAAGCTTGATCATCCTGAACAGACATGTTGTTCAACCTGGATACTGTTCTGACCGTCCTTATCTAGACTGATGCCTTGTCAAAACCCCTCAGCTGTCTTTTGTGCTTTAGAATTTTAATGAATGCATTTGTATCACAAAAATATTGTGACACTTGTGCAGTATTGGTTGTCGAGGGGAGGTGTTTTTCCCCCAGATTCTTTTCCTAGGTGAAGGAGCAGACAAAGGCCCTCACCTGAGAGAGGGCAGGTATATAAGAGACACTAGGAGGGCATCACTTTCTCTTTCTGCCTGGGGACACATAAAGTCTGTCTGTGTGTAAGCAAAAGGTTCCTGGTTATGTTTGGTGAATTTGATGGGGAGAAGCTCTCTAGCTGCTAGCTAGCATTATATGTTAAGTAAGTACCAGACAGGCAAGTATTTTCTTATGTTCCTGTATTTTTTACATCCTGTTGTCTTTTACACAGAAAACCCCTTAGTCTGAATGGACACTGTGTAATACTTCATTTCCCCTGTGGTGGCACTACAGGTAAATTCAACCCAGTTTCCAGCTTGGGGTCCAAGCAGGGGAAAACTTTTTGACCTATTTACTGGCAAGGGACTTTCAAAAGTAGCGACCCCCTTGATCCCAGAAAAAAAGCATGTGTTTTCTATAAGAAAATATCTTATTTAACATCTTTACTAATGCAATAACGTTCCGTCCTCGTCTAATATACATGCTACTGTACAAACACAGGTAACATTTACATTGCTTCCTTTCAGTCAATATTAACACTATGATGCCATATCTTGTAGTCTCCGCAGATACTATCTGGACATGTCGCTGGTTACTCACCAATGGTAACATAATATTTTAGTGGGGTTTTTTGTAATAAACCTAGTAACTTGCAGTTTAATAAATCCTGGAATGCTTCAGATCTGCACCTCACCGGGTAAGGACCCTTTATTATAGGCCTGTAGCGAAATTATTAGAGCGCCTTCCTGGATCCCTGCGCTCATCCATCATTTACATCCTAATCAGATGAGCCGGAGGAAAGGTGAGTTGGTGAGGAGAGCAGTCAAGCGCTACATGGATGATCCTTAACTGTTAGGCTGCCGGGGACTCCGCGTGCCGAATGGTGACGGCTGTGAAATCCATCTATCGCCTAGGAACGTGTGCAATAGAAATGCAACGTAATCACAGTCGCTGGTTTCAAGTTAGTCTCATACTTGCATATTTCATAGCCTGGGTACATACTGTACACTCAAATACAGAAAAATTTTATTAAAGGGTTGTCCCGATATGGACATTTATTCCAATATTCACCTGTCCCTGGTGCTCTGGTGTCCTGCTGCTCCCTGGGAGGTCCTCACTGAACACAACCACTGAGGCCTTTGAGCTATTTCACGTGGTGCAAGGGACCGCGTATTTTGGTCCTGATTCTGATTCATAATAGAACCAAAATGCGACTGTTGCGGCTTCCCGCTCCGGAGTAGGCCCAAATGAATAGGCCTAGTCCGGAGGGTGCTGTTGCGAGGCGGATTCCAGGGCTGACTGAAGAAAGGGCAGCTCGTTTCTTTTTTCCGTGAGCTGAAACATACCATTCACGGAAAAAAATAAGCTAACGGTCTACATAGACCTCTATTGTCAGGGGGCGGATTCTGAGGTGGATTCGGCGTCAGAATCCGCCCCCTCTTGTCCCGTGTGAACGAGCCCTTTCAGTGGCCTCAGGAAAGGAGATGGGATGTCACAGATGACGTGCGTGAGTGATGTCCCGGTTCCTTTCCTTATGCTGTTGATTGACCTCAGAAGTCACATGCAGTGAGGACTTCCACAGGAAGAAGTATTGGGGCGCCACTGGACCAGACTGCAGGGCAAGTATGGGGTTTTGGGGTTTTTTTACACCTTCCCTGGCCTCCTTGGCATAAGCAGTTTATCCTGGACAACCCCTTTATGGGGACTTTCAGTCGCCCTTTGTCTTGATCACTGGGGGACAGAGCAATCGGAGCACTGCAACAGGAAACTTCTCACCTGTCATTTGGATAGGCCATAAGGGTCCATATTGTGACAACCCCTTTATGTAACTTTGCAAACAGTTAAAAAAACAAAAACAAAACTGTGTGTGGTTTCAGACTGTAATTAAAGAGGTTGTCCTGAGCGATAAAATATTTTTGGTAAAAGAGCAGAATGGACCGATCCACTGAATGTGCAGCAACACTTTCCAGTTCTCTACTTCCCGGTCCTGACTTGGCAACTATAAAATCTCCACTCAGCCAATCGCAGGTTATCAGTTTAAGGGCTAGTTCACACAGGGTTTCACGTGAACACATTCCATTGCAGCTGCAGTGCACCAGCATCTTGTTGCAGATTTCCACTCCGGATTAGACCCAAATGAATGGGCCTAATCCAGCGAGTGGTGTCGCGAGGCGCACACCGCAGCTGAATCAGCTGCAGAATACACCTGAAGAAAGGGCAGCTCGCTTCTTTTTTCCACGAGCGGTTCCCATTGAATTGACCGTCTCCCGTTGATTTCAATGGGAAGCGGCAGGATTTTGACGCGGATTCCTAAAGGAGTGGACACCTGATGGATCCCATTAGGGCTCATTAACACGGGGCAAGAGGGGGTGGATTTTGGCGCTGAATCCACGTCATGATCCGCTCCCTCACAATAGAGGTCTATGTAGACCGCCATTCACTGAAAAAAGAAGCGAGCTGCCCTTTCTTCAGGCGGATTCCGCGGCTGATTCAGCCTCGCGGCAGCATGCTCCGTACTAGGCCCATTCATTTGGGCCTACTCTGGAGCGGCTTCCCGTGTCAGAATCAGGACCAAAATCTGCCCTTCCACGCCCCGTGTGAATCGGACCTTACAGTCTATACGGTCTACCAGATACTGTTGGGAACAAATGTGAACATAGTGCAATCGGCTAAAGCAGGCCTTAAGACATTGTGTACATAAATGTGGTTGGGAAAGATTCCACGTGATCTTCTTAGAAGACAGAACATGTAACCGGCTGACAAGTGACTTGTTCATGCATTATAGAGCAGATATTTGTACAAGGGGTTGTCTGTTTGCTTTACGAGTTCCAGAGATGGAAAAGCGGCAACAAGACATTTCACAAAAAACATATTGTAATATACTGGACGTCACATGAGAGAGAAAGCCATTCAGAGGTGAGGGCTCACGTGGTCACTGTTCTTATACCAAGCATAGTTCAACAGTACAGGCAAACAGAAGGAACTAGGACAGATTACTTCTCCCCTTGTCGGGTTGGTCGCCCTTCTCTGCTAAACTGACGCTCACTCTGACATCTCTGCTATTACTTTGTAATAAAAAGTGATCAACACATTAGACATTGCCCAAAATGATATAAATGAGTCATCCGCGGCATCTGCGGCTCCTGTTGAGCCTCATTCATTCGGGCCTAATAAGGAGTGGTACGCCGCGACGGTCTGTTCACAAGGCGGAAAACGTTTCCGCGTCCTTTTACATACCGTAAGTGTTGCAATAAAGATTTCTGCTGCCTGGACGTGCCTATAGCGACCAGCCAAAATATTACAAGTATTTGGAATGAATATTTGGTGACCCGTGAAGGTTTTCTGATAGACCCAAACACAAATTTGTAACACTGGGGGGTGTTTATACGTTGGGCTCTTCTTTGTATCTCTGTGTTTAATTTAGTTTCTTTTGATACAAAATCTTCAAGAGATTCTAATCTAAGAATTATATTTTGCCTCTTTCTAAAGGGCTGAAACAGAAACACAAAAAAAAGCAGCGATCCGTATTAATTCTTATGTCGTGTCGTACTGAGAGATGGAATAGGAGATCATGGGCAGCCGGGAAATGTTATTAGAAGATTATTATTGCCTTGGAGTATATAATAAGGGGTCATAAGACTCTCATCACGCATGCTGGGTCGAGAGCATAAAAACATATTAAAAACATTCAAAAATAGTCTCGGCAAATTTATGTCAATGTCTCATTCTGCAGTAGACGCCGCTTTCTAACGTTAGGTCACTCAGGACAAGAGACCATTGTCTATGCTGTATGAGGCACAGCAGTGTAGACGAGACTACGGGGTTGTCCAGGGGGTAAAGGTCATTAATACGGATGACCCCTCCACAAGTTGGGTCAGGGTCGGACACCCAGACCCCTTCCAGATCATCCATTTTGGCTAGGTATATGACTGGTAGCAGCTCTATACAAGTGAATAGGAGCAGGGCTGCAGTTCCAGGAACCACAACCACAGTGTACAGAGCTCCCTACACTGTATACAGCTTCCGGTTTGCAGCCCCGCTCTTTCCAACCACTTCCAATTGTATACCTAGTTAGGGGTGTCACTGGTCCCTCTCTGGCACTCTCTCAGCCTCTCGGCTTCCGGCAAGTTGAGCTAAGGCATGGGAGAGAAAGGGGACAAGGACAGGACAACCAGGGAGAGGTGAAGCCTACTTTATAGCCATTCCCGAGTTTGTCCTAAATCCTGGACAACCCCTTTAAGACTGTTGAGAATTAGATGTCTAGAGCGGAGAGAGACTTGCACCAGATTTATCACAATGGCCATATTTTTAGACTGTCTAGTAATACTTTACACTACCCTACTTGTTAGTGATTGGAGGGGCTGACACATTGACACGAGTCACATGCTGTGCAGGGAGTGTATCTAATACCATTCACCTGTACCAGGGTTTCGGCTCCCTGCACATGGGAAAAGTCCGAGAGACCCGGGACTCTTTAATGCTCAGAATCAGTCGGGTTCCCATCGTATTGCCACGGCCTATCCTCACAACACTGAACAAATACAGAGAAACAGGAATACCAAGTTACCCGAAAAATGAAGAGAGAATGTGCTTTTTTTTTTTTTAGAGGACTTGGGGACGGAAACCCCGAACGTAATCCAGGCGCACCTAGCCTGATCTCCCAGGGAACCAAAGGATTGGACATGTTAAAATCCACTTGACCAATTCTTATCTCCCCCAGTATAATCCATCGGTGAAGAGTTTGCTGGTCCTGCCGAAAAAGGTGTGTAAGAGAGTCTGTCACCAGAGGTCAGGTTAGGGTCGTCTGAAGCAACCGCTATTTTCACCCGGGTAAATCGGTGTCTTTGTTGTCGAAACGTCAATGTTTTTGGCAACATGCAAATGAGCTCTTTGGAGCAATGGTGACATCCTCATTGCTCCAAAGACCTAATATTCATATTGACAAAATATCACCACACTGGAGGCTCAGATTCGCACCGTTTGATTCAGGTGACCCTAACCTATCTAGCTGGGTTCTGGTGACAGACTCTTTTTAAAGAGGTTTTCTGACCCCAGATCGAATTATCATACAAAAATAGGTCATCGGTATGTGATCTGAGAGAATCTGACACTTGGACCTCGCATAAATCATCTGTTGTAGCATCCTCCGGGTTCTACCATTAAGGGATTCTACCATTAAAACACAATTTTTTTCTGGTTGACACGTAGGAATAGCCTTAAGAAATGCTATTCTTCTCCTACCTTTAGATGCCGTTCCATAGAAATCCCGTTTTTCGTCGGTATGCAAATGAGTTCCCTCATAGCACTGGAGGCGGGCCCCAATGCTCAAACAGCACTGGGGGCGTCCCCAATGCTGTGAGAGAACTCTCCATCGCCGCCTCCATCTTCACGTATCTTCTTCCAGCGCAGGCAGTCAAACTTCTAGGTCTCGGGCCAACTGTGCATGCCACAAGAAGAATGGCCGCTTACACAGTAAGTAAGTGGCCATTTTCTTGTGGCCTGTGGGCATGCGCAGTCGGCTCTGCCCGAGGCCTACAAGTTTGACCGCCTGCGCCGGAAGAAGATGCGTGAAGAGGACATTTCTGAAGAAGATGGAGGTGTCGCTGGAGAGTTCTCTCAAAGCATTGGGGACGCCCCCAGTGCTGTTTGATTGCTGGGGCCTGGCCCCAGAGAACTCATTTGCATACCGACAAAAAACGGGATTTCTACCGAACGGTGAGAAGACATCTAAAGGTAGGAGAAGGATAGCCTTTCGTAAGGCTATTCCTACGTGTCAACGACAGAAAAATGTGTTTTAATGGTAGAATCCCTTTAATAAGTTCCGATGCAGCATCCTAATCCCTGCACAGTGTTGGTTTCTAGAAAATTGCAGCAACGCAATAGGATTGGTGTTGCACACGTCGCCATCCACTAGCCGCTTCCAGAATCACTCGGGATGGAAATTAGCTTTGGTTTCGATCTGTTGCAAAATGGATCGATCACAGCGTAATGATACGAACGAGAACAAAGCCTGACACGTGGAATTTTGACAGAGCCCAAGACGTAGAATTTTGGCAAGCAAATGACACACTAGGGTTGAGCCAATCTTGAGATTTCAAGATCGATTTTAAAATCCGATTTCCGATCATTTTCCAGCCGATCCCGATCGTGAAATTTGCTCAATTACCGATCGGGAGCCGATCTTTCCCCATCCCGATCGCACAACCCTATTTATGATATATACATGAAGCCGATCTTGAGGTAACCTCTGACCTCGATCCCGCCGGAAGAGATCGGAATTGGAATTCCGATCACGATCGTGAAATTTACTCGATCACCGATTAGAATCCGATCTTTTCCGATCCCGATCGCTCAACTCTATCCAGAAGTCAAATCGTCTCAAGACTGAGCCCATACGAAAACAGAGATCTGGATTTGATGCAGTTGTCTACCCCTGGGTCGTTGCAACGTGCGGCCAGCTGTACCCCCTCCCTGATTTGGCACAAATAAGGACAAGGAGTGCGCAGGTTATTACTGTATTTAGTCTATTGACGGACAGATACATTAACATTGTCCCTACTGTTTTGTGTGACTAAATGTGATACCGACTGATGATCGCACGTATTGTACCGCGTGCAGATGAAAAAAGATTTTTCTTTGGCATCCTGTTATGAAATCTGAAAGAGTAATTGATCTGATCTAGATTTTTTTTTTTCGTTAGGCCGTTCTAACGATTTCCTAATGAATGTTACAGATGGAGCTCCAAGCTGCTGCAGTATGGTACCTAAATAATACATCACATTTTCTGCCAATTTATAGAAAGGAACAGTCAAAGCCAATTTGAAGAGATGGCAAAAATAATTTAAAAAGTGATCATAAATACAATGTAGAGCTTTAGTTCTGTGTGATAGAATAGGCTTCGTATAATGATAAAGGCGCACGACGTGACAATGATGCAAGAATGACATTGGGGTAGTATTAGGGCCTGAATCAAAATCCCAAATAAATCGGGTATTTTACCTTAATTATAATCAATGACAATTATTTAGGCCACGCCCCTTAGAAAGTATGTTGTGCGGTGGGCACACAGTAAGCACAGGATAATCTACTCTATTACTATCCCGGAACTATGCAGGACATATGTAGAGAGGTACTGACTTGAACTGATGTCAGTATATTACTTTAGGGCTTGTTCACATGGGACAAGAGGGGGCGGATTTTGGCAATACATGGGCATGATCACGGGGCCATAGAGACAAATGGGTCAGTGTGAAAGCAGAATATGGCTAGCACACTGTTAAAGCACAAGGTTGTGTGCACAGAGCCACAGAGTACACTTCATCTCTCCATAGACTTCTATAGACATGCGTAATCGGAGTCATGTGACCTGCAGTCCATCTCACAGATGAGCAGGGATATACAGCGTGAAAGACATTTTAGCAAGGGAAGAGGGAACAGGAAAATAATCTGAGCTGATGAGCAGAAAATCTATTACAGAATTTTTTATAATCGCTTGTACTACTTATTTACACAACGTTTGTCAGCGATTATGTAAAACTATTAAAATTTACATTATAATATTTTTAGGAATTTTCGGTGATGTTGTTTTTAATTTTCCATGTTATTATCTATATTTAATTTAAAAAAAAAAAAAAAATCCAAAAAATTTTGTAATTCCAACTGTTGCCACTAACCCTAAAACAGACTGTGACTGGCTGGAGCAGAACCTATTGACTTCAATGGGAGAATTTTCTTGGTATGCTCTGTGAGGAGAAAGGGGAGGAGATAAACTGTGACATCACCGATTGTGACAATAGCTGTGATCATCAGTGTGCTGTAAGTGAGGTGAATGCTGCAAAAAAAAAAAAAAAAAATCTCCTACAGAAAGCAAGAAGCGTCAACGTGTTATTTGACTTTGTGGCCAGAGTGGAGGATTTTTTGGAATTTTTTTTTTAATATAGAAAAATAAACAACTATCCTCACCAAAAATTGTCTAACAATGTTTAACATAAAACTTTAAAGGGATTCTATCATTATAGTTTTTAAACCTTTATTTTAAAGGTCCGTGCCGCCATTTTTGAATTTTTCCTCATTATGGTAATTGTGCTCAGAGCACAGCATTGTCATCCATTCCAGCACCGCCTCTTTCTTCTGCGTCTTTTCCTCTTCTTACAAGAGACCACCACAAAATGGCCAACAGACATGCGCAGTCAGCTGTTCCGTCAGCCACTTTTTGGTGGTCTCTTGTAAGAAGAGGAGTGAAGAGGAGGAGATGCAGACGACAGAGGTGGCGTTGGAATGGATGACAATGCTGTGCTCTGAGCACAGGGGGAACGCATCTTGAGACCTTTTATTTACACCAACAGAGAGCAGTTCAACAATTTGGGCTGCGGTGTTTTGGTCAATGCATCTGACCCAGCAGCAGAGAACTATTACACCTGAGGATGGGTGTTTTATAACGCCCAAAACGCATCGTGTTTAAGTTTTTCTGTTAATAAAGCCGTTAACTCAACTTTTATGGTGGGAGAGCAGTTCCTTCAAACCAGACTCACGAACAAATCTGTGTGTCGATCCTTTTGTTCACTGCTGTGTTTTGGGGGTGTGACTGTTGGTGGACAGTGCTTCAATTCACAGGCCACAACAAAATGGGCGCTTACTTACTGTGTAAGCGGCCATTTTTCTACGTGGGCATGCGTAGTAGGCTCTGCCCGAGGCCTACAAGTTTCAAAGTCTGCGCCGGAAGAAGACACAGGAACACGATGTTCCTGAAGAAGATAGAGGCGGCGTTGGAGAGCTCTCTGGCAGCATTGGGGATGCCCCCAGTGCTGTTTGAGTGCTGGGGCCCGCCCCCAGGGCTGCGAGAGAACTCATTTGCATACCGAAGAAAACCAGTATTTCTACGGAACGGCGACGCGGAGAAGACATCTAAAGGTAGGAGACGAATAGCCTTTCTTAAGGCTATTCCGACATGTTAGGGACAAAACATTACTTCTGAATGATAGGATCCCTTTAATGGGAGTGCCAAAGACAGCCAAAAGTAAAGTACTGAGCTATCTCTGGAACTCCTAGATAGTGAAGTATGGCACTCGACTGTCCCATTCAGTTTGGTGGGAGCACCATCCACCACCAGACCATGCCCATATCCAGTGAATGAAAGGTCCTCCCGTTCTTGCTTAGTGGGATAACCTCTTGAAGTAATTGGGGTTGGGTTGCAGTACCAGGCACAGTCACACTGTACTGTACGTAGGGCACTGTGTAAAAAAGAAAGGGGCCAAGGGCAGGTTTTAAACATTTAAAGATGTTTTCCGGGATGTTACATCGGACTTAGAAAATGCCACGTATGTATGATACACTGCCGTCCGATCCCGGGAACCCTCATCGATCAGAAGAACAAAGGTGCGGCGGTTAATTGATTGATACGGCAAATATTCATGTACGGTATGATACACGGTATGGCTGGTCCTGTACAAATTCCAGGAATTAGTAATATAGAAAATCTCGGATGTCTCGGTCAGACTGCAAGGAATGTCAGGGGTGAAAGAATTAAAATTAAAAAAAAGGACACGACAGCTATTTCCAAAAACCATCAGCAGGAGCAAATATGCAAATAGAAGTGATGCGTGATTTTAAAGGTCACCGCCATGTCGGAGCAAAGTGACCATATGACAGTAAAGTAACTGCTCGGAATAATTGTCTCACTAAGAAACAAAGTGACTGGCTGAAAATGATGAGACACGCTCAACAAGCGCTCCCCTAATGTCAGCGTGAAGAATAATTAGGGCGAGAATTTCTTAAAAGCTTTGTCACTCAATTCAGAGGGTGACTTAACCCTTAGCACGACCGCTTGGCGGTTCTTTAGATGGACAAAAAGTAAAAACTATGGAGAAAAAAAACGTTAGTCACGTCCAGCCTCAGATCACAATGCAAAAAAACGGTTTCTACACCTTTCCCCTGAGCGATCCCTAGTTTGTCCTTTCCATGGCCTCCATAAGTTTAAAGGGATCCTACCATTGGATACCCTTTCCCTTTCTGACTAACACGTAGGAATAGCCTTATGAAAGGCTTCTCCTACCTTTAGATGTCTCCTCCGTGCCGCCATTCGGCAGAAATCCCAGTTTTCTTTGGTATGCAAATGAGTTCTCTCGCAGCACTGGGGGCGGGCCTCAGCACTCAAACAGCAGTGGGGGCAACCCCAATGCTGCGAGAGAACTCTCCAGCTTCTGCTGGGACGTCCTCTCCCTGCGTCTTCTTCCGTCCTGGGATTCAATCTTCTAGGCCTCGGGCAGAGCCAACTGCGCATGCCCACAGGCCACAAGAAAATGGCCGCTAACACAGTAAGTTGGTGTAAGTGGCCATTTTCTTGTGGGCCGGCCATGTGCAGTCAGCTCTGTCCGAGGCCTGAAGATTGACACCCAGGACGAAAGAAGACATAGGGAGAGGGCGTTCCAGAAGAAGATGAAGGCGGCACTGGAGAGTTCTCTCGCAGCATTGGGGACACCCCCAGTGCTGTTTGAGCACCAGGGACCGCCCCCAGTGCTGCGATAGAACTCATTTGCATAACAAAGAAAACCCGGATTTCTACCGAACAGCGGCATGGAGAAGACATCTAAAGGTAGGAGAAGAATAGCCTTTCTTCGCTTGCCCACACACAGCCTGCATGTTCTCTACTCTACTGACCTTCCATTAGACTCCATGTTCAGCAGCTTCCAGACTGTCCGATTCAATACTATATAGCTCTATCCACACAATAGCATGATCCTATCAGAGAACGGCTCAAGGACCTGTGATGACGTCATCAAGGGTCCTTCAGTCTAGTATGAACTTAAATTTGTTCAAAGTGCTTGTGAAGCCTTGTCATTTACCGGGATAAAAAGTAGCCAATGTTGGAATCGAGGTTACATTCTATATATGTGCCAAATTTCAGGCAAATCCGTTCAGCCATTTTTGTGTGATTGAGGAACAAACATCCAAACACACAGTAGTAGGATCATGTAGAAATGCCATAAACGTCTTCCATGGGAAAACCCCTTTAACCCGTGTTATCCATAGGATTTCTACACGACTGGAACATGCAGAAAATCCTGCAGACTGACAAACACTGGTTCCGTTCACTTCTATCTTATATTAGTTTCTTGGTGTTCTGATAAGTCTAATGGGGTCACAATCCTGCATGCCTGACTTGCAGAGGGTCACAAGTCCCATGTTCCTCCTACTGAGCTCCTCTGTGGACCCAGGCACAGGAGACTCAGAATCCGTCCTCCTTAATCCCCAGTCATTTGATGCCTTCCAAAAAACAACATAATTCCACGTTACAGCATTCCTTTTAGGTAGCCCCTACATAGAACTGACTACGAATCCTACCTTTTTTTTTCGGTCTAATTCGGTGTCCAATCTATTTTTGGGAAGAATCAAAAAAAAGACCCTAAACCTAAATCTGTCCTCAAACGTATCTGCGAAATCTGAGTGAAAGGATGCCACAGAACATATAAATCTCTTCTGCGCTCTTCACAAAGCCTCAGCGATGTAACATGCCCTCTTATTCCCTGGTAACCGGAGCTCAATGACATTGGAAATTATGGGAAATGACAGAACAATGGCTGCCCGTGTATGCTAAATGGGGCGCCCGCGGTGAAATCTAAAATACAAAGGATGGGCTGATCTGTTGCATATTAGGGAAAGAAAAAAAAGCCCAAGGCTTCAGCAAGTAATGATTTTTTTTTTCTCTTTTTTATTGAGGGAGGATTAGCAGAGTACAGGAGAAGTGTATGCAAGGTCAGACGTTACATGTACTCACCCCAGCTGCAAAGCCCAAACTTCCATCCAGTATACGTCTCTGTAGGGAAAGACAAGGATAATATAAGTAGGGGGACAAGGGGCACCAGGACACAATCACAAGCCTTATACTCTGTGGAGTCGGAAAAAAGTTACCAATTCCAGCTTCAAAACAAAAATGATGAATTATTAATAAAATGGATAATTTGTTGCATGTTGAGCTATAAATTTTTAATGAATTTTAGATTGAGGCTTCATCACAGAAACAGCCAAAAATCGGCAGAGAGAAAAGTCTTGGAAGGATAGCGAGATCGATAAGCAGCAGATACACCCCGACCATACATGGGCTATACTGGGGTTCGCATGTAACCGCTGTTTTTGTGGTCCTGTTTTTTGTTATTCAGGTCCCCCAGTGGATACAAACAACAGAGAGCCCAGCGCAGATGTGAACCGAGAGTGAGATGTCATCTGTGCTAGATAGCCAAAAAATCTAATAGAAATAAAAATAAAGAGTCTGCAGACTTTAAAGGGATCCTATCATTGGATACCTTTTTTTCTGACTAACAGCCTTAAGAAAGTCTATCCTTCTCCTGCCTTTAGATGTCTTCTCTGCACCGCCATTCGGTATAAATCCTGGTTTTCTTCGGTATGCAAATGAGTTATCTCGCAGCACTGGGGGCGGGCCCCAGTGCTCAAACAGCACTGGAGGAGTCCTCAATACTGCGAGAGAACTCTCCAGTGAAACCTCCATCTTCTTCTGGAACGCCCTCTCCCTGTGTCTTCTTTCGTCCTCGGTTTCAATCTTCTAAGCCTCGGACCTTGGGTAGAGCCAACTGCACATGCCCGCAGCCACAAGAAAATGGCCGCTTACAACAGATTACTGTGTAAGCGGCCATTTTTCTTGTGGCCCGGGCATGCACAGTCGGCTCTGCCCGAGGCCTAGAACATGAAACCCAGGACGGAAGAAGACACAGGGAGAGGGTGTTCCAGAAGAAGATGGAGGCGGCGCTGGAGAGTTTTCTTGCAGTATTGGGGACGCCCCCAGTGCTGTTTGAGCGCTGGGGCCCGCCCCCAATGCTGCAAAGGAACTCATTTGCATACTGAAGAAAACCGGGATTTCTACGGAATGGCGGCGCGAAGAAGACATCTACGGGTAGGAATAGAATAGCCTTTAAGGCTATTCCTACGTGTTAGTCAGAAAAAAAGGGTATCCAATGATAGGATCCCTTTAAGGCAGGGGTAGGCAACCTTCAGCACACCAGCTGTTGTTAAACTCCCAGCATGCATAATTGCTCTGCTTTTCTTGTAATTTCCATGGAAGTCAATGGAGAATGTTGGAAGTTGTAGTCTCACAGCGGCTGGAGTGCTGGAAGGTTGCGGACCCTGTAGGTATGTTTACGTGGCAGAAATGGAAGATGAATTTGAGACAGATTTCCGCCTCAAATTCCTTTTCCATTTCTGCTTTTACTTACGTCTTGGACTTTGCAGCTGAAACGGTCAGGGAAGCTGTGGCTGGATCTTTGCAGCATCCTGTTTCGATCTCTGACTACCAGTGACAACAATATGAGATTCAGGGCAGAGTTTGGTGCTGAATTTAAGATGGATCTGCCTCAGAATTAGAGCCAAAATCTGCCAAGTAAACAGGCCCTAAGGTGCCCATGCATCGTCAGGAAAAATGAAGTCAATAGATATCCCGCCCAACTTGTCTGAGCATGCATGTGGAGAGGGGAGTAAGCTGCAACAAGAGCTGCATTGAAGTGGTTTTTTGGACTTATTAATTGATGGGTCATTAAATAAAGATTAGTCAGAAACTTAGGACCCCTGCTTTCCGCTTCACAGACGACGACACCACATTCAACAATTGCAAGGGCCGCCTGCAGCTCAGTCCCATTCAAGTGAGCTGCAATACCAAGCATGGCCACGGTAAAATGTGCGGCGCTGTGCTCATCCAAAAACTGCAATCTCTTGAAACAGCTGATGGGCTGTGGTCATGGGTGTCAGACCCCTGCTGATCTTCAGTTGATATCCTATCTTAGGGATTGGTCGTCCATTGCCCCGAACACAACTACAATCAGCCTAGATATCCATCCATAGTCCAAAAACAAACACGATCACGATATCTTCTATAGCCTAAAACTCAGGATTTATCTGCAACCTTCTATTAGTCAGCGCTGTGCACCATCACACTGACACCATAAGCCGCAAAAGCAGACTTAGGACTTTGGTTTGCACGTAGTAAAGACTCAAAATTGCAAAAACTGTAAAATATCCAAGTAAATCCTGCATTCATTGCAAATCTAATCCCCGTTCCCCGTAGAAAGACAACCTAAATCTGG
Source organism: Leptodactylus fuscus (assembly GCF_031893055.1). Taxonomy (NCBI): domain Eukaryota; kingdom Metazoa; phylum Chordata; class Amphibia; order Anura; family Leptodactylidae; genus Leptodactylus; species Leptodactylus fuscus. The sequence goes on along the minus strand of NC_134270.1, from coordinate 765,165 downwards.
AGCGTTGGATGCAGAAATATCAGTCCCTTACACCGTTAGCATCATGGGGGTTAACAGCATGGACCCGTCATACTGAGGTTCAGAAGTTGGAGTGTCAGAAAGAGAATTAGTCGCCGACGTCAAGTGGATTATTGTTCTGTCAGTAACTCTCTGCTCGGCCTTGTCACTTTCTATCAGGAGGATGCGGACTCCAGATTTCGGGAGACAAGCGGCGTCTTCGGTGTAAGGCTAGCAGACAAGTCGTACTCCGAGTGATAGCCCCTTATCTATGGGTGGATGTAGAATTTATTAATCCTGCTGGCAGATGTGAGACTGACGGGAATAGTAAAACACCGCAACACCAGCACAGGGAGAAGACACCAGCAGGAGAAGACAATGTCTGCACGACATTATTAGTCATCTCAGAAGGGATCGCACGGAAAGCAGAACGTAAAGATTAGAAGATGCAACGTCTGTCCGTCACCGCCATGTAATAGCTGCAAAAATGAGCAAGTGACAAGTATATACAAAGACTCCCAAGACAGAGAAGTCACCTTCAAGGAATCTTCAATTTTGTTTACAATCAGATCCATTACAAAGAGCCAAAAAAACAACAAAGTAAAGGAGGTCGGATGAGGTCACAGGTAGCCACGAGGAATCTCTTCTTGGTCATTGGCGTCCATTACGGTAAACAATAGGGTCGGAATTAGATAGGAATGGATTTACCATGCCCTATTAGGGAATATGGATTATTTTGGGAGGGGACGATTGCTCGGACATCCTCACATCCCTTATCCAGAGCGAAGATCCAATGGAAAAAAAAGTGTCCTGCTCTGGAGGACTCGATCTGAATGAAATGAATGATGCCAAGCGGTTTATATTGGTGATTTTCTGGGATAAGATAGGCCCCAGACCCATGTTGATCAGCTGGATGAAGCGGTCATAGTGTTCAGATGAGCGCTGTGGTCTTTTCACTGAACACCAGCATAGCCCCTGTACATATGATAGAGTCTGGGCTTAGGTATCGCAGATCAGCCCCATTCACTTGGATAAGGGTTCATATACACGGGGCAAGAGGGGGCGGATTAAGGTGCGGAATCCACCTCAAAATCCGCCCCCTCACAACAGAGGTCTATGTAGACCGCTAGCGATCTTTTGTTCCTGCTCGTAGAAAATAGAAGCGAGCTGCCCTTTCTTGAGGCAGACGCCGTGGCGGAAATCGTCAAGACAATCCCTCCGGACTAGGCCCATAAATTTGGGCCGGCTCCGGAGCGGGAAGCCGCAACAGTCACGGCTATCTGCATTTTGGTCCTGATTGTGACGCGCTTCCCTCATCAAAATCAGGACCAAAATACGCGATCACTAGCCCAAGTGAACTAGGCCTAAGACTTAACTGTTGATATACCATGTGACATGGAAGTGGTCAAGACTCCTCAAACTGTTAATATCAGGTGTCATATCCGCATCGGTCACCGATTGATAACCTGAGTGTGTGTGTATATATATATATATATATATATATATATATATATATATATATATATATATATATATATATATATATATACACCCTATTAATATTATAAATGTGAAAGTTTGTGAGTTTGGATGTTTGTGGGTTTGTGTGTTTGGATGTTTGGATGTTTGTTCCTCAATCACTCAAAACCCGCTCGACCGATTTGGCTGAAATTTTCCACAAACATAGTCACTACACCCGATTGCGCAATAGGCTACTTTTCGTCACAATAGCGCACATACGTTTGTGCCAGGACCCCCACAAAACCCAAACTCACACCACCATCTCTGCAATCTCACACACTTTGGACCATAGCAAGCCACAAAATTCATATTGCCCTCTGCAGCCTCGTTCCTAACCCCACACAATCACATATACATAGACTTTGCCACTTTGCCCCTCACCTTAACGATACTCCAGGAGGCGCTCTATAACGCTCCGGAGCAGCCAAGTTTGCCAACCCCCACCGCTCTGACAATCTGCGACACCGCCTACTCATGCCAATACCCCTAGCCGGTCTAATAAATGCAAAAAAAAAAGTTTAAAAAAAAGTAAAAAAAAATATAAAAACAAATAAAAAGGATTACAAATTCTAATCGCCCCCTTTCCCTAGAACACATATAATAGTAGTTAAAAACTGTGAAACACATACATGTTAGGTATCCCCGCGTCCGAAATCGCCTGCTCTACAAAGCTATACAAATATTTTTCCTGTTCAGTAAACGCCGTAGCGGGAAAAATGGTCAAAAGTGCCAAACCACCGTTTTTTCACTGTTTTGATTCTGATACAAATTTGCATAAAAAGTGATCAACGCAATAACATTCCCCGAAAATGGTAGAAGTACAAAGTACACCCGGTCCCGTAGAAAAAGACGCCCTATGCATCCCCGTACACTTACGTATAAAAAGTTATGCCTGTCGGAATATGACGACTTTTCAAAAAAAAAAAAATTTTTAACATAGTTTTGGATTTTTTTGAGGGGTCAAAATGTAAATAAAACCATATAAATTTGGTATCCCCGGAATTGCAACGAAACACAGAATACAGGGGACATGTCATTTTGATTGCACAGTGAACGTCGTAAAACCAAAGCCCGTAAGAAAGTCGCAGAAATGCATTTTTTCTTCAAATCCACCCCATTCTGAATTTTTTCCCTGCTTCCCAGTACATTATATAGAATAAATAATGGTGGCATCATGAAGAAAAATTTGTTCCAGAAAAATTAAGACCTCATATGGCTCTGGGAGCGGAGAAATAAAAAAGTTATGGGGTTTAGAAGGAGGGGAGTCAAAAACGAAAAAACAAAATCAAAAAATGCCATCGGCGGGAAAGGGTTAACTTCAAATACTTCTGTCCCAAAGTCACTATGTAAAGTTTCTCACAACACCGTATATATAGCAGCTCAAATACAAAGTAACTTCAACACAAAAGTCTCACGTATTCTCTGAATTACAGCAAAAACAAGATACACAGTTACATTTCATATCCCATACCCTATACACACTACAAAAACGTTACCCGCGCCTGTATATACCCACTGCTACAATCACCGCAGACGAAGTCGCGGGTACCAGCTAGTATTATATATCTCAATATGTATGTCCCAGAAGACCTCTTAAAGTTTTTTTTTTTGTGTGTTGTTGGTGGTATAAAACCGGAGATAAGGCCAGATGAAGTGACAATCCCTCCTTTTGGCAAGTACAACATCTATACATACTGCTCTGAGTACAGGTATAGGAGACTCTTCCTCCATTTTTATAGTTAGGGCTGCTGTTCTCTTTTATATGACACCAGAACCTATGTCCTAGGTGGTATAAAACCAGAGCTACGACCAGATGAAGTGATCATCCCCCCCTTTTGGCAAATGATACATCTATACATACTGCAGAGTACAGGTATAGGAGACTCTCCCTCCAGTTTTATAGCTTGGCCTGCTGTTCTCTTTTATATGACACCAGAGCCAACATCCAAGGTGGTATAAAACCGGAGATAAGGCTAGATGAAGTGACAACCCTCCTTTGGGCAAATGCTACATCTATACATACTGCACTGAGTACAGGTATAGGAGACTCTTCTTCCATTTTTATAGCTAGGGCTGCTGTCCTCTTTTATATGACACCAGAACCAATGTCCTAGGTGGTATACAACCAGAGATATGGCCAGATGAAGTGACCATCCCCCCCTTTTGGCAAATGATACATCTATACATACAGCAGAGTACAGGTATAGGAGACTCTTCCTCAATTTTATAGCTAGGGCTGCTGTTCCCTTTTATATGACACCAGAACCAATGTCCTAGGTGGTATAAAACCAGAGATACGGCCAGATGAAGTGACTATCCCCCCTTTTGACAAATGATACATCTATACATACTGCAGAGTACAGGTATAGGAGACTCTTCCTCCATTTTATAGCTAGGGCTGCTGTTCCCTTTTATATGACGCCAGAACCAATGTCCTAGGTGGTATACAACCAGAGATGGGCAAATGCTACAAATGGTGGGAGTTGTAGTTCCATAGCAGATGGAGTGCCAAGGGTCGCTGATCCCTGTACTAACAACACACACAATACATCTTCCATATAATGCAATATTTCGGCTCACAATGTCCCTCACATAGATTGTTAGGCCCAAGCAGCGTCAGGTTTCTATGGGGACAACGGATGCCGCCTCCCACCTCTATTTCCAGCCATGGATCGCTCTGACTTTAAAAAGAGTCATTCTGACCCCTAGGCGAAATGGACTGTAAGCCTGACTGGACAGAAACGCAGGGGACGCGGCAAAACATATCATAGTCTGCAACGAAAGCCGGCGACGGCACAAACAACTTTCTCGGATCACAAAGTATTGAGGTTAAACGCAAGGTCAGTACTAGGGAAGAAAGTATAATTTTAGCACGCCGCTCGAGGAATTAACTAGGTCAGAACAAGGCAAGGAAATAAGCAAGGGAAAAAAATGCACAAAAGCAAAAAGAGTCTCTAGGTTTATTGAGACACCTCCAAAATTGTTGGTTTTGACTCTTTATCCAGCAATATCGGTGCAGATTTTGTTTTAGAGGGGACTAAAATATTGATGGCCTAGCCACCCAAACCAATAATAGTGACGTGTAGAAGCAAAAAGATATTTTTGTGGCCACAAACCAATGCACAGATAATCATCTTTTTATAGAAATGCAAACAGTAGGCAAGTGCACGGAGGGCGGAGCCTGATTTACTCCAGTTGTCTACAGACAGCTGCAAGTGCTCCAAATCTCCTCTGGAATCGCCACCCAACACCGCCCCTTTAGCTGTGATGACCAGTTTACGCCACTGCCTGTGTCACAGCAGTCTATAGGCAAATGTGGTAAATCAGGCTCCGCCCCCACTGCACTTGCCAGCTGATTTGCTTATCTATTAAGAGATGGTTACCGCAATGTTCCTTCTTTGGTTTGAGGGCACAAAGATATGTGTCTGCTCCTATTAAAGGCCTCTACATAACACTACTATTAGTTTGGGAGGCATAAGAGACCCTATAAATTAAAGGAGATATCCAGTTTCTAATACTGAATGCCTATCCGACAGATGAGATCCCTGCAGACGTGCTGCAGGGCCGAGCTGCTCACTTGCACTGCGATTTGTAGCGGTGGCTTTCTCTGGGAGCTCCTGGTATCCTCGGCATTTGTTTACATGGTTAGCTTCCTGCTGTCTTCGCCTACAACTACCGTGATGCATTGCAGTTCACTCAGATTTCCCCCTCTCACTTCCTCCCTCACAACCCACCCTGTTTCCCTTGCTAGGCCGCGGAGTACTAGCCCTACCTATCTAACTAACTCAGTCCCAAACCCCCTCCCCACCACATCATACGTACCTGTCTTCTCATCCTGGAGATGACTTTCGTGCCGCTGTCCTCTCTTCTGCCTGCACCTGGGAGCCGACACCTGCACAATCTTCGCTTCTGCCGGCGTTCTATTGCGTAAGGACCAACTACAGCTCCCTTGTGAAGGAAGCAACGCCAAGCGGAAGAAGATGAGTATGATGGGAACGTGAGGGAGGAGAGGAGTACTGGTAACCTCCCGTCTCCAGAAATGGCAAAACGTAACATTACCAAGAAATCAGAAAATATGGATAAGTATACTTTTTTTTTTTTTTTGAAGGGAGTAGATTAGAAGTTAGGTGGGGGAAGGGAGTTTCGCTTAGTGTTAATGTTTTAGTTTATGCCGGACAACCCGGAAGAAGACGCGTGAAGACTCCATTCCTGAAGAAGATGGAGGCAGCGCTGGATAGGTTCTCTCGCAGCAATAGGGACACCCCCAGTGCTGTTTGAGTGCTGAGGCCCGTCCCCAGTGCTGCGAGAGAACTCATTTGCATACCGGCGAAAACCGGATTATATACCGAACGGCGGTGCGGAGAAGACATCTAAAGGTAGGAGAAGAATAGCCTTTCTTAAGGCTATTCCGTCGTGTCAACGAGGAAAAAAAGTTTTTAATGGTAGAATCCCTTTAAAAACTGCTGAAAAGCCTTCTGACGTAGGAAGCAGCTCATGAGAGAAGAGTATCCCATATTGGACACAACACTTGCCAAGATTATGGCGGTATTTATAGACGTGCAGAGAAATGTGTAGGTATGTAGGATTTACATCTCAGCCGTGTCGAGCACATGAATTGCCGCTTTATAAATAGAAGATAATAATACTAATTTGATCCTGGAGACGGCAGGTAGCCAATCAATGCGATTACGTCGTCGGAAATGAGGACTTGCAATTGAAGTAAAAGCCGGCAGCAGCAAATTAACTGGGAATTGAGTGGGGATAATCTGGTCATTGACGTCTACGCATACTGACTTTGATTCCTGTTCAAGAGTCGATGAAAGTACGCAAAAAAAAAAAGTGAAAAATATAATATCACAAAGCATGTTACACATAAAAATATGAACAGAAGTGAAATCACATTCAGTTTCTGAAATGAATTATTAACATATTGCGTTCGGTATCCTAAAATATCGACAGGATTGTTCAGATGTAGAGATGAGCGAGTACTATTCGAAACTCCCGTTTCGAATAGCACGCACCCATAGAAATGAATGGACGCAGCCTGCGTGCCGGCCGCTTCCATTCATTCCTATGGGTGCGTGCTATTCGAAACGGCCGTTTCGAATAGGACTCGCTCATCTCTATTCAGATGCCTATTCCTTTGAGGAGGCTGGACCAGAAAACATAAATTGACGTCCAAGCCAATAGCCATTCACTCACCTGTCCGGTTGAGAAGACAAACACCAAGGCAGATCCAGCTGCTGTAAGGCCCCATGTGAATAGTGTCCCTAAAAGGGACTGTGTTACTGGACTGTATCCTTCAATCATATTCAGAGCCCTGAAAAAAATGTTCAGATTTATTATTTACGAATTGCAGTCACATAGGCTGATACCCTACTAATATTATAAATGTAAAGGTTTGTGTATTTGGATGTTTGTTCCTCAATCACGCAAAAGCGGCTGATTGGATGTGAATGAAATTCGGCACATAGATAGATTGTAACTTGGATTAAAACATTGGCTACTTTTTATCCCGGTAAATGACATGGCTTCCCGACTGTTATGAATTTATGTTCACATACTATATTACACTGCTCTTGCAGCCAGGTCTGTTATCTCTCTATGTAAACACTCAGCTAACCCTCAGTCCATTGTGTACATGCATCTGCATATTATCTGATCTGCTCCAGGCAGTGCTGACACACTGGATGGGAAAACACATTTAATCCAAATTGGCAGTTTGCTACTTTTAAACATGCCGGGAAAAAGAAAATCTAATTTGCTGCAAAATTCTAAAACAACGAGAGCTATGAAGGAGCCAGAAGTCACAGAGTTCTCCTCAAGCCGAGCTGACGGGGGATCATCAGTGCGAACAACACACATTATATGGTGTTCTAGCGAGCTGCTGAGATGCCGGAACAATCACGGGCACAGCGCGAGGAACAAGTTTAGAGGCAGGCCAGCTTGAGAGCTGCCAAAACATCGGAGCAGGTGGATCATCAACACCAACAACACACAGATGAAGTCGAGGGCAGGGGCTAGTATATATACATATATATATATATATATATATATATATATATATATATATATATATATATATATATATATATATATATACACTCACCGGCCACTTTATTAGGTACACCTGTCCAACTGCTCGTTAACACTTAATTTCTAATCAGCCAATCACATGGCGGCAACTCAGTGCATTTAGGCATGTAGACATGGTCAAGACAATCTCCTGCAGTTCAAACCGAGCATCAGTATGGGGGGGAAGAAAGGTGATTTGAGTGCCTTTGAACGTGGCATGGTTGTTGGTGCCAGAAGGGCTGGTCTGAGTATTTCAGAAACTGCTGATCTACTGGGATTTTCACGCACAACCATCTCTAGGGTTTACAGAGAATGGTCCGAAAAAGAAAAAACATCCAGTGAGCGGCAGTTCTGTGGGCGGAAATGCGTTGTTGATGCCAGAGGTCAGAGGAGAATGGCCAGACTGGTTTGAGCTGATAGAAAGGCAACAGTGACTCAAATAGCCACCCGTTACAACCAAGGTAGCCAGAAGAGCATCTCTGAACGCCGCACAGTACGTCCAACTTTGAGGCTACAGATGGGCTACAGCAGCAGAAGACCACACCGGGTGCCACTCCTTTCAGCTAAGAACAGGAAACTGAGGCTACAATTTGCACAAGCTCATCGAAATTGGACAATTGAAGATTGGAAAAACGTTTCCTGGTCTGATGGTCTGATTTCTGCTGCGACATTCGGATGGTAGGGTCAGAATTTGGCGTCAACAACATGAAAGCATGGATCCATCCTGCCTTGTATCGGTAACGGTTCAGGCTGGTGGCGGTGGTGTCATGGTGTGGGGAATATTTTCTTGGCACTCTTTGGGCCCCTTGGTACCAATTGAGCATCGTTGCAACGCCAAAGCCTACCTGAGTATTGTTGCTGACCATGTCCATCCCTTTATGACCACAATGTACCCAACATCTGATGGCTACTTTCAGCAGGATAATGCAATGCCATGTCATAAAGCTGGAATCATCTCAGACTGGTTTCTTGAACATGACAATGAGTTCACTGTACTCCAATGGCCTCCACAGTCACCAGATCTCAATCCAATAGAGGAGCATCTTTGGGATGTGGTGGAACGGGAGATTCGCATCATGGATGTGCAGCCGACAAATCTGCGACTGCAACTGTGTGATGCCATCATGTCAATATGGACCAAAATCTCTGAGGAATGCTTCCAGCACCTTGTTGTATCTATGCCACGAAGAATTGAGGCAGTTCTGAAGGCAAAAGGGGGTCCAACCCGTTACTAGCATGGTGTACCTAATAAAGTGGCCAGTGAGTGTATATATATGTATATATAGCATTTATACTATATGTGTCTGTGCATATATTATATATATAAGCACACACACATATATTACATATACACTCACACTGGGAGTGATATATATATATATATATATATATATATATATATATGATAAGAATAAGATAATAGATAAAATACATAAAATATATATACACACACCGTCTATTTTACAGTAATACAAACAGTCTGAAGATCCCAAGAGAATTTCAACTGTGTCATTCCTCATAGAGAGGTCAGACACCCCGAACGCAGGTGCCTCATGTCACAAAAAGCCAGGACTAGAGTCCCCACTGGGTGTCATCATGTCACCATCACCCACAGGAACACGTCCCCTTGGTCTACAGTGTCTACAAACCATCTCCAGTTGAGGTGTCCGCAGCTCTAGACACTGCATGTAGCGTCCTGGACCACTTCACATCGTCCCCTGGTTATTTACTAAGTCTCCATAGGAGTCTGCACAGCGTAAAGGAGAACTGGAATTTCCATGACATTCGGAAGAAATTTCAGACATATTCCTGACGCTGTACTTAGGCTGTACGGAAACCTTTCACTTATTTTTAAACAAGGCGCTCGGAGATGAATGTAGACAGATTAATAAGAGATAGCGAGGGAACGGGGAGCTGGAGCCGAGGCAGAATTTACCGAGTATTTCCCATCTGTAACATTGCCAAGAAGAAAAATAGTGCAAAGAGAATTGCAAAATCTTAGCTGGAGGATCTCTGTGCCTTATGTGCAGATTTACCTTCTATAAAGTCAGTCTGTACTGTCAGACTTATAATAGAGAGGCTTGTATGACCATTAGCTGGGGTCCCATTGTGTACAACCTTTAAGGCCGGGGTCCCACGGGCCGGAAACACGGGAAGCGCGTTTGAATCAGAACTAAAATGTGGGTGTCGTGGCTTCCCGCTCCGGAGTAGGCCCAAATGAATGGTCCTATTCTGGAAGGATTGTCTTGACGTGTCCACCTCAAGAAAGGGCAGCTCATGGAAAAAAGATCATAGACCTCTATTGTGAGGGGGCGGATTTTGAGGTGGATTCAGCGCCCTTTCTGGCTTCAAGTCCTGACTTTTGGAAACAGGTGAGCGGCACTGCTCTACCCTGTTTCCATAAATCCCATACAGGTCAATGGGAGCTATAGAAACAGCATAACAAAGCTGATGTAAGTTGTACCTATATATCTGCAGTTAAATGCTCTATGCTGTTTCCATAACTCCCATTGACCTGTATGGGAGTTATGGAAACAGGGTAGCAGCGCGGCACTCCGGTTGGGTTCACATTTGCGCTGGAGACTCTGCTGCAGTGTCTGTAAGAAATTGCCAGACAGAAAAGTGTTGCAAGCCTGACTTTAAAGAAAAACAGACATGCAACCAACACCCAGATAAACTCCTTTATAGTTAATGGGGTCCCTCAGGCTCCGTTTGTGTCTGTTCTTCTGCTCCTCCGACAGAGTAAAAGAAATTACACCCAGATACAGGTGTGAATCTTGCTGCTTTCAAAAGGGCAACTGGGGAAACACGGTGGCTCAGTGGTTAGCACTACAGCGCTAGAGTCCTGGGTTCGAATTCCGCCAGGAACAACATCTGCAAGGAGTTTGTATGTTCTCCTCGTGTTTGCATGGAGTTCCTCCCATTCTATAAAGACATACTAATAGGAAAAAGGATGTACATTGTGATCCCTATATGGAGCTCACAATCTACATTTTAAAAAAAGAAAAAAAAAAAAAAAAAAGCCCTGCCCTGGAGGTCCAAACATTCAGCCAGATATTCCCACCTCAACCACGGTCTGCAAAGATGAGAACATCCCTTTAATGCTGGGGTCACAGGAAGGAATTCTGGGCAATAATTTGAGGAGGTTTTCTATCTCACATTCCTCTTCAAACACAGACAACCCTGTGAAATTGCCTCAAAAACAGATCCAAATTTTTATGCCGTAAAATAGCCTCAATGAGGGTTTGTTTTACGCCCACGAGACCCAAATCAAGTGTTGCTCAACTGAATTGCAAAAGTGCTCAGGTAACAAGTGTTGCAGCCACCGAAAATTAGGTCATTATTAAGGAGGTGTCAAATGGGTTGTCCAGCTTTGAAAACTTTGGGTACCATTCTTGGCTGACAAGGCTGTTGTATTATAACTTACACAGTAAAAAAGGGGTCCACCAGTCCCACAAGATAGGTCATGTGTGTTATCTGTGTCAATCCAACAATTGGGCCCCACACAGATCAGTTGTTGTGGCAGCCGCTGTGTGCTAAAAGCTGCTAGTATACAGGAAGCATGCACAGCACCATTCCTATTCAAGTAATAGGAATGGTACAACAGCGCATCCACTGTATAATGGCGGTTCCAGCAAACTGCATCAAGCCGCGGCATCCGCCTCGCGACAGCACCCTCCCGACTAGGCCCATTCATTTGGGCCTACTCCGGAGCAAAAAGCTGCGACTGTCGGAAGCCGTGTGTGATGAATGGCCCAGAGTTATGGGTTTTTTTCACTGCCATCTCAGATATATTTCCCTTTTGCCCTGTTAATTTACTCGACCTGAATAGCAAGATGCCAGAGATAGTGTCCAATTGTCCAAGCCTAATTCCTCCCTAGAGGTAGCTTGGCTCATCCCTTTGTCTCAACCTGGGCACAGCATTGTTATGGTTGTGCTAACTTCGTTATTCTTAGCAGGGGGTGTCTGGGATCAGTGGACTGAGAGCCTTGCTATCACCTTTTAGCAGACAAGCTGTCTCCATAGGAGACTTTGAAAGAGTTATGACTGTCATATGACTTGTACCAGTATAGTCATACTGGTACAAGGTGAGGAGGAGAGCTGCCCACCTTGCTGACCTCATCGTGGGAGGGGGCTGTCTAGTATCGACCCTCTTGGGTTAATAAATATAAAACTTTAGAAGGCTCGTCTCATATTATCCTATAAGACCCGGTCCCTCTCTCAGGGTGAGAGCAGATGGTAAAAGTAAGAAGGTGATTGAAGTTTTGCCAGGTAGGCCAGAGGCTGGGTAAAAGTGGCTGTGGCTAGTCGAGATCCTTCACACCATGCCAGTTGCATTTTAGTCCTATTCTGACACGGCTTCCTGCCCAAAATCCACCCCTTCTTGCCCCGTGTGAACGAGCCCTAACTCTCTCTGTCTAGAAAACGTTCTCCAACAGGAATTTCCACCTACATTTCATCGTGCAGCTGTTTACATTCGTAGGCTGCAGATAGGGACGGAGCAGGATCTAGACACAAGTACACGGATGAGGAAGCTTTGGTACAATCAGACCTGTTGCCAAGACACAAATCCTAATCTACTGAACACCAGACCTGAAACGTAGAAATCGACAGCGATAAAAACACAAGTTAATCCAACTATTCATCAACACGTTACGACACCAGCTAGAGAGCGCAGCGCGTGGAGAATAAGACTTGTTAATATATTGATTGAAAGCTTTCTTGGGTGCAAAGCAGATGCAATCCTGCAAACAATAGAGGGAAATAAAGAGGCCCTCGGATTAGAGAGGGATATAGATAGGTGCACAAATCTGGAGATTAAAGATTTATACTCAGGATTTCCAATTACACATCAAGTGACGGATTCATTTTTCTAAGTGTAAAGTAGAAATAAGTTGCATCTCCTCAAATTCACACCAGTCGCTTCACCTGTATCGTGCCGAGCCCAGTAAAAGAAATCGATGTTACCGTCAGGCAAGGCTGCGGCTATATATCCTACTAATCCTATCCTACTAATATTTTAAATGTGAAAGTTTGTGTGTTTAGATTTTTGTTCCTCAATCGCAGCCAAACGGCTGAACGGATTTGGCTGAGATTTGACACATATCTAGATGGTCACCGGGAAAGAAACATAGGCTACTTGATATGCCGCAAAATGCCCCGAAATCCCGAAAGCTAGCGGTGAACATATGCTCCAGCTACGCTGCAGGACCTGAGATGACATCAGCTCAGGTCCTTCAGCCGGGCGCCAATAGGTTCACGGCATTCTGTGGGCGGGCCGATGGACAATGTGCGAGCCAGAGAAAATGGCAGTTGTTCGCAGCTCTGGAGCGACGCTGCCATGCCGCCTGGCTGTGCGGGGCCTGACAAGTCAATCAGGTGTGGACAGTCCGCACTCCTAAGAAGATGGCACATACTCCCAGCTCCAGAGCGACGAGGACATGCGGCCTGGCTCTGCGGGGCACGACAAGTGGACCAGGTGTGCCGGCTGTGTGAGTACCCCGGGGGACTGTAGGGTTCAGGGCCTGGGGGCGTGGGAGAGGCATTTGGGGGGCCAGGGGGGGCGCGCAAAAGGGGGTTGCACGGGAGAGGGGTTTGGGGGCCAGGGAAGCGCCCAGGGCTGCGGGGCAGAGGTTTGGGCTTTGGGTGGGCCGGGGGGAGGCGGGCACAGGCGAATCGTCCCCAACAACGACAAGCAGACGAAGTTGCGGGCAAATGCTAGTTAGTTATATAAGGGATAGTTCGGATGGATCTAAGGGCTCCAAATCACACAGAGGTCTGAATAAATCTCTGCACGATAAACTCAAAGAAAAAGAAAGGATCTACTGGGCTTAATAATTTGTCTTAACGAGGTTTAACAAGAGTTAATGTTTAGGATAGGTTACCAATCTATGATCGGTGGGGTCCAATACCTGACACCCCCTCAGATCAGCTACTGAAAGAGGCAGCCACACTCAAGTGAACACTGCTCCACTGCCTCTGCTTGTGACGTCACGTTCACTCATCATGTGGCCTGTTTGCAGCTCAGCCCCATTCAGCAGACCCCATGGTCAGATCGTAGCTCTGTTCATGTCCGCCATTTTTGTGGTCCGTTGTTCCCCAGATCTGGCACAGATGTGAACGAAGCATAACACGTTCTCGACATTGGCCATCACAGTGAGGTCCAAGTCTCAGAAACTAAATAGGTTTGTTCTGAATACAACCCTAACCCACCTGGTTGGACGTGGATATGGGGGTGGTACCTAATACTATCAATATCAGAAGATGTCGTGAACGCCACAGCAAAATCAGCATCGCCTACTGGATCCACGCCAGGCTAGGGAGAACCTAATTTTAACCACTCTATTCTAGCATCTACCCAATTTTTACCGTCCAGGATCCTCCGACATACCCTAAACTTTATAACTGCACTAGTAGAAGGACCCGGCTTTGCACGGGTATATTTCTTTTTTTTTTCGTAAATGTAGATTGTGAGCTCCATATAGGGATCACAAGGTACTTTTTTTTTTCTCCTATCAGTACGTCTTTGAAGAATGGGAGGAAATCCACGAAAAAACGGGGAGAACATACAAACTCCTTGCAGATGTTGTTCCTGACGGGATTCGAACCCAGGACTCCAGCGCTGCAAAGCTGCAGTGCTATCAACTAAATCAAGAGGAAGCACTCCCTGTCGGGAAATCGAACCCCGGTCTCCCATGTGACAGGCGGGGATACTCGCCACTATACTAATGAGGAAGAAGCTTATATTTCATTTTTGGTTTGTGTAGTGGCCTCATAATAATTTTTGGGGAATACTGTATCTCAGGAACAGTACATCCTAGAGAGCTGAGACTCAGTCTAAAACCTTCACGGACACTTGATGTACCTGTGTACCAAATTTGGTGAGGATCGGTCCAGGCGTTCGGTCGCACATAGAGAACAGACAAACTCATTTTTATATACAGTCTATAAGAGAAGAGATAAGACATTTCTGCAATCTCTTCAGCCGCCACTCAAAACCAGATTCTGGATAGAAGCAAGTTCTCTGAAAACCTCAGAGCGGGGGGTGCATGTGCTTCTGTCAAAAGTGTAAAACCGTTAGGAGGTTTAAAGTCATTGCCAAGCATTGGCTACGATGACTGTGTAATTCGGAGTCGACGTTGCTTTCCTGTTGATATTTATAACTATAGGCCGTGGAAATCTTTGCCTTATTTAAGAGAATGCTATTATAGCAATTCCATTTGACAAAATGAGCGGCGTCTTGTCTAAACAATCATCAGAAAGACAACAGAAGCAAAGCATGGAGGGGTATAAATAGGAAGAGCAAAGCTGACAAAGGAATCTGTCGTTTGCTACACAGAACTGCGTAAAACTAGGTTGCAGAGAGAGAAAAAAAAAAACAGCTTCTCATCGAGGCTTTATACACACACAGAGAAATACCGGGCTACAAAGTTGTTTTAATCTGCAAACTGGTAGAAAAGCCTCATGATTTAGCAAGCGGACAGATGCTATCAAAATCCCCGCAGCTATGGCTCTACTCGTTGCAGGTTTCATAGCGAAAAGTAGATAAAACAAAGGGAAAAAAATCATATAGAGCAAAAAAAAAAAGCATATAGGAAACTACAGCAATGGGGCTAGAAACAGGTCAGAAGAGATGTGAGACCTTGTAAGAGGAGGGGGACTTTTTTTGGGTGTTCTCGGGAAATTGGTACAGTGCTGGGGCTCCGCAGGGGTCACGCTGCTCTAATTAGAGTTAATGAAGTTTAGGCCATCAGTATGTGATCGGTGAGTAGTCCGATATCCAGGACGGCGCTCAGGAGAACACTGAGGTCTCTTCATCAAATACTGAGCACATCCTCATTACTTAAGGGCGGTTTTTGGTATTGCAGCTCAGGGCTGGTTCACATCTGCGCCCCAGTCTCTGTTTTGAGGTTTCCGTCTTCTGCCCGAGAAACTGGACAGGAGACGGAATTCATTCAAATTCAATGGGTTTGCAAAGTGTCCGCCAAAGAGGGTTTTGTGGTCTCCACAGCAAAACCGCAAACCGGACACAAAGTCGGACATGCAGGACTTTAAAAAAATAAACGGTTTCGCCGCGGAGACCATAAAACGCTCACGGGCGGACACTGTCTGCCAGGTTTCCGTCTCCTGTCGACAGAGGGAAACCCCTAAAAGCAGAGACCGGGGCGCAGGTGTGAACCCGCCCTCAGTCCAAGGGTGATCTGGATCTATTCACACAAGTGTGAACAGAAAAAACGGAACTTGCTATTTCCAAGGCTGATTTCACAAGAGATTCCAATCTATGAGGGATCCATGAAAACAGATCCCCATTGGGTGAACCATCGGCCAAGTCTAGTCTACCTTTGCCATACAAGATATCTAAAGGTTGGTAGCACAAGCAGA
Organism: Leptodactylus fuscus; assembly: GCF_031893055.1. Taxonomy (NCBI): domain Eukaryota; kingdom Metazoa; phylum Chordata; class Amphibia; order Anura; family Leptodactylidae; genus Leptodactylus; species Leptodactylus fuscus. The sequence continues at coordinate 749,190 of NC_134270.1, read as the reverse complement.
TTTCCTCTCTTTCTCCAACCCGTGGGATGACTTGGCCGCAGCGACGTTGCACTCATTGCATTTATGTTTTCTTTCCATCCATTTTAATGGGGAAAAGTTTCTGGAAGACTTAGTGAAACTAAATATCCACAATAAAAAATTCTACATGATTAAAGAGAGTGCGGTGACATTAATGCCGAGCACATCATCCCCTATTATAAAGAGCTGTAATTAAGCGGCAGCTAATAAGTCCGCCGCAGAAGTCACAATGCCGCCTGACTCCAGTCACACACCAAGCACGAAAGCTCAGAAGAGCCGTAATTACGGGGCTGTCACTTGCAGATTATGAGTGCTGGGGCCACGGATGGCAATCCCTTATAGAGCGAACACTCCATGTCCCCTGTCACAATACACAGTCCCGCTACACAGCGCTCATTCCTTTACAGTATGCCTTACCGTCCGATCGGTCTTATGTGAACAACAATTTTCCGCTTCTCTAAGGTTTCTAAATCGTTCTAAACAAAAAGTGGAATTCTCTAAGCACCAACACACAGCAAAGCTATTAAGGCAAGTGACATATTTGGATTTTGATATAATAAACATGATGAAAGTTTTGAAGTCCAACTTAAACTTCTGACTAGTCGGCTCGGGCCACACGGTGAATGGAGTTGCAACCCAAGAGTGCCGAGACTGCTGCAAAAAAGATGCCGCATCCAAAAGGTCAACTCCATTAGTGAAGGAGTCACGTGGGAATACAACGATCTTTGGTCACGCAATGGGCGTTGTGGCCAAATTCACTGTATGGCCCTAGCCTTATTACCTGCTGAAGGGGGGGGGGGGTTAAGAGTGAAACTGCTGTTATCACAAGTACAGGTTGGACCACTGTGACTACTATGGGAGCAGGGGACTACCGAAGACACAGGAGACGGCTTTGATGACTAGGAGGGAAGAAAGGACTGTGAAGGATTTAAGTATATGTCCACACTGGACAGTGGCCTTTCTGCCATAGAATTTGGGGTGAAATCCACCCAATACCACCACCAATTAGTAACTGATAGGATCAATCATTTTAGCTCAGAAACCCACTTTACAGGAGAAAGCAATGTTAGACTGACATGACTACCAAGGGTAGCCCTAATCTGACAATGGGATAAAGGTGTTTTCCATAAGTTAAGTACTGGTAACCTATCTTTAATATCAGATTGGGGGTGGGGATCTAACTCCCAGCACCCCCTCCATTCAGCTGTCTGTAGTGGCTGCAGCCTCTTTCCCACCTACTAAGCACAGCGCTGTACATTGTATAATGGCTGTGTTTGGTATTGCCATGTGACCAATGATTGTGAGATCGCACGCCTGTGAAGTATAAGTGTGCCGCTGCCGTGTCAAGCAGCTGATCACTGGGGGCATCAGACTCCACCACTAGTCCCAGAAAACCCCTTCAACTGAACCACGCTCAGACTCAAGGCATCAACAACATTACAGTAGAGTATCCAGAAATGACAGACAGTCCTAAGTAGCGGACATAGGTCAAAGCCAGAGTCGAGGTTTATGGCCTCTCAGTGACACATTAAACTATTCTATCAGTATGCAATCAGGTGGAAACACAAGAATGTTACAAGTAAGAAGAGGACAGGCAAACTGCACCGAAATGAAAAAAATTCTCATAGAAATAGAAGGTGACGTGGATACATGGAAGATTCATTGCAGAAAGTTCTACAAATGGAAAATCTATTGAGATAATATACAGTGTATGGAATCCCGGGGGACACATAATATTTCTTATATGATTTTCGGATCAGTTCTTCAGTTTGCTGCGGATCCTTCGCTGTTCATTTCCGTCCTGTGATGATTTATGTGATCCAAGAGTTTATTGACACGTCGAGGGAGACAGCCACGGCTGTAGGAGGCGCTACCGAACGCCTCAATAAGTAAGGATTTAACCCCTCATGAACAGGCCTGAAGGGGCTTTTTTCGAGACTGTAATATGGATGACCTCTACGTATCATGTCTGACACTCGGCACCCCCACCGATCAGCTGTTCGAAGAGACCTCAGCTTTCAGACGAGCAATTCAGTCTCTTCGCTCCGTACTGAGAACAGCGTTCACTTGAATGGGACTGATAACTGTGACATCACATGGCCAATGAAGCAGAGCTCACTAAAGCAGCGCTGTTACCTCAATCAGCTGATCTGTAGGGTCCCCCAGTTATCTAATATGGATGACTTAGTCCCAGTAAACTCCCTTAAAGGAGTTGTTCAGGGTTTTTTTTGTTCTTTTTGGCCACACACCTGGTTCCCGGACCGATCCTCTGCATGGAACTACAAGAGTCCATTCACACGGAGGAAAATGGTGAGGAATTTCGTGTGGAATTTCAGTGCTGAAAAAAAAGCCTCCCATGGCTAGCATTTTCTTCTGTGTGAATGGACCCTTATGGCTAGTTTACACGGGGGGCAAGGAGGCGGATTTTGCCTCATGTTGCCGATAGCGGAAAAAAGAAGCGAGCTGCCCTTTCTTCTGGCGGCAGCAACCTCCGGGGGCAACCTATTCCTTTGAACCGACTGAGGAGGGGGAAGCTGCGGTCGTAGCAGGCGGTTTTTGACCCGAGGGTGACACAGCTCCCCGCCTCCCGTGTGAAAGAGTCCTTAGCGTGCATTCACACGGAGGAAACTGGCACTGAATTTGGCATGGAATCCGCGTCAGATTTAGTGCTGTAAAAGAAACCTCGCATTAAATTCTTTGGGTTCTGACAGTTTTATTTTCCACTCGCAGAATTTTTCCGTTAGCGGAGAATAAAGCTTCCTTCAGGCGGATTCCGTCTGTAAAAACCAACGCAGTCAATGGGAGGTCGAAATTCCACGTCGCAGAATTTGCAAAATCTGCTCGGAAAAAAACGCCAGGTGTTTTTTTTTTGTTTTTTTTTTAAGCGTGGAAAAATACCATGCCAAATTCAGTACCAAATTCCTCCACGTGAATGCACCCGATGGGTCCATTCACAGAGAGGTTTTTTTTTTATTTTTTTAGAGGCTGATTTTGAGAAGGATTTAGTGCCAAAAAAACTCTGCGTGCACTGACCCTCAAGAATTTGAAGCAGATATTTTTTTTTTTGATTGTCAAAACCAGCAAGAATTTTGACATTCAATTTGAAGAAGAGTTCCCCTGTCAGAGCTCGTTCACATCTGCACCCGGGATCTCCGTTCTGCAAGTTTGTGTTTCCTGCACGAAACTGGGCAGGAGACGGAAACCTGCAGTCATGTTTCAAACGCATTCACTTAAATGGGTTTGCAAAGTGTCCGGCTGTGAGCGCTGGGGAGCGTTTTATGCTCTCCGTGGCGAAACCGGACATGCAGGACTTTGTGTCCAGTTTAAAAAAAACGTTTTCGCCACGGAGAGCATAAAACGCTCATGGCCGGACCCAGTCTGCCAGGTTTCCGTCTTCTGCCAGCAGAAGACGGAAACTTGATACGGAGACCCGAACGCAGGTGTGAACCCAAGGTCACTGTGACTACTGGACAGAGCCAAAATCTGCGCTGACAGAAAAGGTGCATTTTTAGCGTCCGATTTATTTTAATGGAATTTCTCAGGCGGAACCCGCTCGAAGAATGGGCAGGACGCTTGCAGAAAAGAAATCAGCTCCTCACCCCACTGAAATGAATTGGAGGCAGATATAATAATAATAATAATAATTCTGCGTCCAAAAATGTAGCAAATTACAACATGTGAACTTACCCTTATACCACCGGGAGGTCCAAGCTTATCCCTGCAAGGACATACATGATATCTATCTATCTATCTATCTATCTATCTATCTATCTATCTATCTATCTATCTCCTATCTATCTATCTATCTATCTCCTATCTATCTATCTCCTATCTATCTATCTATCTATCTATCTATCTATCTATCTATCTATCTCCTGTCTGTCTATCTATCTCCTATCTACACTATTTGATCAAAAGTATACAGACACCCCCAAAAAACATGTGTTTCATATCTATCTATATATCTCCTATCTACAGTCCTATGAAAAAGTTTGGGCACCCCTATTAATCTTAATCATTTTTAGTTCTAAATATTTTGGTGTTTGCAGCAGCCATTTCAGTTTGATATATCTAATAACTGATGGACACAGTAATATTTCAGGATTGAAATGAGGTTTATTGTACTAACAGAAAATGCGCAATATGCATTAAACCAAAATTTGACCGGTGCAAAAATATGGGCACCTCAACAGAAAAGTGACATTAATATTTAGTACATCCTCCTTTTGCAAAGATAACAGCCTCTAGTCGCTTCCTGTAGCTTTTAATCAGTTCCTGGATCCTGGATGAAGGTATTTTGGACCATTTCTTTCTAAAAAACAATTCAAGTTCAGTTAAGTTTGATGGTCGCCGAACATGGACAGCCCGCTCTCAAATGATCTGAAAACAAAGATTGTTCAACATAGTTGTTCAGGGGAAGGATACAAAACGTTGTCTCAGAGATTTAACCTGTCAGTTTCCACTGTGAGGAACATAGTAAGGAAATGGAAGACCACAGGGACAGTTCTTGTTAAGCCCAGAAGTGGCAGGCCAAGAAAAATATCAGAAAGGCAGAGAAGAAGAATGGTGAGAACAGTCAAGGACAATCCACAGACCACCTCCAAAGAGCTGCAGCATCATCTTGCTGCAGATGGTGTCACTGTGCATCGGTCAGCAATACAGTGCACTTTGCACAAGGAGAAGCTGTATGGGAGAGTGATGAGAAAGAAGCCGTTTCTGCACGTACGCCACAAATAGAGTTGCCTGAGGTATGAAAAAGCACATTTGGACAAGGCAGCTTCATTTTGGAAACAAAAATTGAGTTGTTTGGTTATAAAAAAAGGCGTTATGCATGGCGTCCAAAAAGAAACAGCATTCCAAGAAAAACACATGCTACCCACTGTAAAATTTGGTGGAGGTTCCATCATGCTTTGGGGCTGTGTGGCCAATGCCGGCATCGGGAATCTTGTTAAAGTTGAGAATCGCATGGATTCCACTCAGTATCAGCAGATTCTTGAGAATAATGTTCAAGAATCAGTGACGAAGTTGAAGTTACGCCGGGGATGGATATTTCAGCAAGACAATGATCCAAAACACCGCTCCAAATCCTCAGGCATTCATGCAGAGGAACAATTACAATGTTCTGGAATGGCCATCCCAGTCCCCAGACCTGAATATCATTGAACATCTGTGGGATGATTTGAAGCGGGCTGTCCATGCTCGGCGACCATCTAACTTAACTGAACTTGAATTGTTTGTCCAAAATACCTTTATCCAGGATCCAGGAACTGATTAAAAGCTACAGGAAGCGACTAGAGGCTGTTATCTTTGCAAAAGGAGGATCTACTAAATATTAATGTCACTTTTCTGTTGAGGTGCCCATACTTTTGCACCGGTCAAATTTTGGTTTAATGCATATTGCACATTTTCTGTTAGTACAATAAACCTCATTTCAATCCTGAAATATTACTGTGTCCATCAGTTATTAGATATATCAAACTGAAATGGCTGCTGCAAACACCAAAATATTTAGAACTAAAAATGATTAAGATTAATAGGGGTGCCCAAACTTTTTCATAGGACTGTATCTCCTATCTATATATACACACACGTCATTGCGTTGTTAAAGGGATCCTATCATTCAGATGATATGTTTTCGATAATGGAATAGCCTTAAGAAAGGCTATTCGTCTCCTACCTTTCGTTGTCTTCTCCGTGCCGTTGTTCGCCGGTTTCTCTCGGTATGTAAATTAGCTCTCTCGCAGCACTGGGGGGCAGTCCCCAGCGCTCAGACAGCACTGGGGGCGGCCCCAATGCTGCGAGAGAACTCTCTCCACCTTCGTCAGGAACGGCCTCTTCATTCTCTTCTTCCAACGGTGTCTTCTTACTTCTAGGCCTCGGGGCAGGGCAGAGTGCGCATGCCCAAAGGCCCTGAGAGAATGGCTGCTTCCAATACTATGCAAGCGGCCATTTTCTCGTGGCCTATGGGCATGCGCAGGCCTTAGAAGTTACAAGCCACCGCCGGAAGAAGAGGCTGAAGATGACGCTGCTGAAGAAGAGGAGGCGGCACTGGAGAGAGTTCTCTCGCAGCATTGGGGACGCCCCCAGTGCTGTCTGAGCGCTGGGGACCGCCCCCAGTGCTGCGAGAGAGCTAATTTACATACCGACAAGAACCGGGATTGTAGGCGAACGGCGGCGCGGAGAAGACAATGAAAGGTAGGAGACGAATAGTCTTTCTTAAGGCTATTCCGATGTGGTACTTAGAAAAAATATGTCTGACTGATAGGATCCCTTTAAGCAACTACACAATATCGTATACCCTGCTACAGCTGGACCTGGCACGGGCGCTGTGTACATTTCCACCAACTTTATGAGGTAAATATTTCACAAAATCGCGACCGAACTTCTTGTGATCACTTTCCCACATCAGACAGCTCTGGTCTATGGGGATATAACACAGAACAAGGCAGACATGTGAGGTATACATAGCCTGACCTATGGACATATACCTATAAGGACTCGGGACTGGTATATAGCCCCACCAGTCATGGTTTTCATTCAGAAATATCCCTATGAGCAGCCTATGAGGCACACAGAGCGCCAAAACCCAGAAACCAAAAATGTGTCGGTCATTGTTGTATTTTGGACTTTATCCCGCCCCGTAGCCCTGAGCCCCACACTCACCGGTCCAGCTGATCCCTCAGCGCATAGAAAGCACTTCCTGGTTTCCGTGTACACGTGTCTCAGAAACACCCGCCACACCGCCTACAAGCCATACCATTGGTGGAATTCTCATGACCCCGCCCCTACGCCCAACGTGATTGGTTTGTTCAGCCGTCACTCATCGGTTTACTTAAATTCTTCGGTTCTCGGATCTAGTCTCTCGGAGAAAGTAACGCGGGCGGGTACAAATGGAAAAATGGTGCGGAGGGATAATGAAATGGCCATTTCTAGCTAATGGATTCTGAGGAATTAATAAATATGCATTTAATTAAGTTTAATTAATTTCTTACTGGAACTGTTAAGCCTCTTCTTGGAAGTACAAAGGCAGTCTGCAGTGCTGGAAGTTGTGTAGGAGGTTCTGATGGCTGCAAATTTATTACGCCAGTCATAACTCATCCCCCGCTGTGAATTACATCTGTATTATTAGGCGGGTATGACTTCTTATTATGCCAAAATATGCGTAGATTGACATCCACGCCAGTGCCGCAGATTTCACGTAATAACTTGCGTTATCTAAAATAAATCCGTCGGTCTGAGGCGATCCCGCGTTAATCCTTCCTTTCTAGTTTTCATTCACACAAAGGAATTTGGCGCTGATTCTGGCGCGGAATCCGCGTCAGAATCAGCGCTGAAAAAAAAAAAGACTTCCATTGACTTCAATGGATTGCGTTTTCCGCACGGAACTCGTTGAAGTCCATGGGAGGTTTTTTTTTCAGCGCAGGTTCCGTGCCAGAATCAGCGCCAAATTCCTCCGTGTGAATGGGCCCTACAAAGTAGAGAACTGGTCAGAAAATGGAGAGAGTGGCACAATTTTGTCGCAAACTATTGTGCACCAAATTTTGCACCACGTAGCTGGTGTTTTGCAATACCAGACAATTCCTTTGAACAAGGGTGGCACTGTTTCTGGCAAAATGTCATGTTTTTCTAATCCCTCAAAAAGTTCCTGCGTAGTTATGGGAGAACCTATCAGGATTTGTTTCGGGTTTGGGTGGCTCGAGTCCAAGATTCGTGTTGAACAAGTTCGATATGAACGACACTTAAAATGGCTAAAAACATGGTGTATAGAGATGAGCGAGTACTATTCGAAACTCCCGTTTCGAATAGCACACACCCATAGGAATGAATGGAAGCGGCCGGACACCGGCAAAGTCTGCATGCCGGCCGCTTCCATTCATAACCCCCTGCGTGCCGGCTTCGTCCATTCATTCCTATGGGAGCGTGCGCTCAAACTTTCTGCGAAAGAACTCTCCATCTTCTTCAGGAACGTCCTCTTCATGCATCTTCTTCCGGCGCAGGCTTCAGACTTCTAGGCCTAGGGCAAAGTCGACTGCGCATGACTGCCGGCCACAAGAAAATGGCCGCTTACACAGTATTGTAAGCATTCAGAAGTATTCCATATGAAACATGTTTTAAATTGTTCCTCTAGTTTTGTAATATACTTATTAGAATGTACATGCGGCTTACAGTACATCGGCCGCACCGCTATGACACTAAAGCCTAGTTCATACAAGCTAGTGACCATGTACTTTGGTCCTGATTTTGACGCGGGAAGCCGCATCAGAATCAGGACCAAAATGTGCCTGCTATGGATCGCCGCGACTGTCGCGGCTTCCGACAGTCATGGCTTTCCGCAGTGGAGTAGGCCCAAATGAATGGGCCTAGTCCGGAGGTTATTATCTCGAAATGGCAGTTTCCGCCGCGGCATCCACCTCAACAAACTGCTAGCGGAAAAAAGAACGCTAGTGGTCTACATAGACCTCTATTGTGAGGGGGTGGATTTTGAGTCGGACTCCACGTCAAAATCCGCCCCCTCTTGCCCCGTGTCAACGAGCCCCTTTGTGTTAACAAACATTGAATGTAACCAACAGCTTTACCAAACATAGTGTCTCACGACATGCTGCCCAACATCACGCTTGCAACTTTGGAGAATTAACCGCAACTCCCGTTGATCAAATACCAGAGACTGTACCCAAACGTTTTGGGAGTCTAAACCAGAGAGAGATCTACTGGATTTATAAAATCGATACTCTGACCCGTACGGGTTTGAATGAGACTTGAGAAGATGTAACCAAATATTAATTAATTGATCGATCAACTATACATATACATAGGTGTGTATATTAAGTATATATATGATATTATATTTTTTTTCTAGTGTTTTCGGCCATTTGGTTCTCACATGTATTTCTCTTCTTATGTTGCTTCAATTTTGTTTTGTTTGTTTTTCTTTTGTTTTTGTTTTTTCCATTGTCACTCTCATTTATATTCGTTAATGGCAACTTTAATTTGTGTTGATTTAATCAAATGTATTATTATTATTATGAGTGCCAATTTCAGTTACTCTTTAATTTAAGTCGTTTATATTATAATATAATGTATTATATTTAATTTATGTGCTTGATTATTATTATTTTTTGTTTTCTTTTATATATTTATTTATTGATTGATTTTAGCAATTTATTCCCACACTATAGGTGTACCCTACTAATTTGTCAATTTTTTGTGCCCTAGTAATTCAAGAATAGGTATTTTACTTTTTGATCCTTTTGTAATTTATATTCATATTTATATTTATTTTATATTTATTGTTATGTATATAGTGTTCTCCTGCATAATATGTGCCATATATTCACGATGGGGCCCCAAATCTGTAAGTTAAATCCGTCAGACCATATAAGTTAAATAGCCTTATACCCGGCATAGACTTCATCCAACTGAGTCGGCAGATCTATCTATACCATGGGGGACGCCTCGTAGTATTGCATAAGTCCTAGCGCATGCGCACGAGGAGGACGCACGGACCTCGCCGCTGACATCCCTCGTCCATGCGTTTAAGCAAGTGCAAGTGCGAACGACACAGGGTCTATGTAAAGTGCATTTCTTATACCTGTCCTATACTTGTCCTATCCATGTGTCATACATGCTGTTTTCACTTACCTGCAGTCTGCACATGATCTTGTGCATGAAGCCTAACACTCCCAGAACGTGAAGGGTGGAGTCCTGAAAGGCTGAGTTAATACGGGTTTTTTTTTACCAGATTTTGACACGAGAATCCGCATCAGAATTCGGACCAAAAAAAAATCTCCTGCAGCTAGCCACGAATGGATGTCGGGAATTCTGCTCTGGATTAGAATGAATGGACCTAGTCAGGAGGGGGTGTCGTGATGTGGACACGGCAGCTGATTCCACGTCAAGATAGGGCAGCTCACTTTTTATTTCCGTGAGTGGGAAAAAAATGCTTGCGGAAAAAGGGAGTGAACGGCTCCCATTAAAGTCAATGGGAGGCGTTTTTTGGAGCCGGATTGAGGTGTGTTCCGCGTCAATATCCGGTCCAAAAAACCTGTGTAAGCTTACCCAAAGAGCAGCCAAATCGACTGGGCCTGGTGGGATGCTATCACAAAGAAGCAGGTCTAGAACATGTGACGCGTCCATCTGGTCCGAACGTATCTTCTCTTGTGGTCAGCCATTTATCCGAATTGGCAGAGTGTTCCTCACTAGAGATGAGCGAGTAGTATTCGATCGAATACCTCGCTCCCATAGGAATGCGTGTAAGCGGCCGAACACAATGGGGTTAAGCGCATCAAATATTCACTGCTCTTAACCCCTTTGGTGTTCGGCCGCTTACACGCATTCCTATGGGAGAGAGGTATTTGATCGAATACTACTCGCTCATCTCTATTCCTCACAACATGAACGTGGGCTTAGTCTTCCTCTCTCTCTGAACACTTTACTATAAAATATATATATTTTCATGAGTCACAATGACTCAGTCGCCATCTTACGTATACAAAAATCTAAACAACCTATAAACAAACACATCACAATGGAGTCCATAGTTCCAGCAATGTTTCTGAGGGTCTTCCATTTCAGGGGAATGTGACACAACCCATAAAATTGCTGCGCACTTGACTCCTCATTCTCCCACAGGCAGTATGAAATTTATACTATCACTGTGTATATGGACACTGTATAGGGGGTATACATCACTAGAAAGCGTCGCTCATCACTAGGGATCAGGGATACCTTGGCAATGGGCAGTATGGGAGAAGACCCGATGACAGCTGGTGGACAGTTAGACCCCATGCACCCAAATGAGTGGGCTTCCCATGTGAGTTTGCAGCAGAATACTGTTGGGTCACCCTATGAGTGACATCCAAGGGCATTCTGTGATGCATTCACCTCTATGGGGGCTTCCAATCCGTTCCAAATACAAATATGATTATAGAGAAGGTCCTATTCTTCTCCATGTCATCAGAACAGATTGGATCGGCAGCCCCCATAGAGGTGAGTGTATCATGGAATGCCCTTGGATCTGATACTATTCTGCTACAAACTCGGCCCCACATTGTGTGCATGGGGCGTTAGTATGTGCATGAAAAGTGGGCATCACAGATAGAGCTGTATTCCTCTATATACCAGGCTGGCAGAGATAAAGTTTTATTCCAGTGGACCATGTGTAAAAAGGGGATCTGCACCAGGGGCTGTCAGAGGACGAGAGGTGGATGAACCCTTAGATCAATGAGAATTACACTTTGGGCACAGCTTTCGGTAAGTATTAGAGGGTGTTTTAACATAACCCCAAGGTGAACAGACTTAACCAATGCAGATTTGGGTCACATAACCACTGGTCCATACAGATATGTTGGTGGTTTAGTGTCCTAAAACCCCCTGATAGGTGCCCTTAACTCTATGTATCTTCTGCCCTAGTAGTGATAAGGTCAAAGCCATGTTTATGACTAGCTGACCAATAATCCTGGGTAGGTCATCATCCTAATTAATTAGGCTGAGTGCCAGCAGTAAGGAAATGACACCAGACACACTATGTTGGTATTAGCTCCTCTCTCAACCAAGGAGGAAATACTGACTCACTTTTATTAAAACAACGTGAGGTTAAATAGTAGCAGAGAAAGGAAGAGAGATAACAACAATGTAAGTTTTCATATTCATTCCTGATTGGTATCATACAGCTCAATCAAACAGAAAAAGTTTAGGTAGTTCCATATATATCCAGCTACTCCCGGTCCTGCGTGGTAACCTTAGGGAGCTGTCTTCTGGCAGCAAGCCAAGCATTTGTTTTTCTTGCACCCATTCTGGACGCAGGCGCCATCTTATCATATAACATTATAGCAGTTTCAAGCATAAACAACTATATCTAGCATTCTGCTTTTAAGGATAACAATGTTTTTCATACATTACATGATTATAACCTTCACAGTAGCGCTGATGGTGGTCAATGTGTTCTCCAAAGCAAAGGAGTTCAGAGAAGTTCCCGATTCACAACATCCCCCCCAATAATGACATCTTCCAATACATGTCAATGATGTACCAAGAGATAGACGTAACTGGAAGCCCTGTGGTTTGGAGCCACCTTACGTATTATGTTAGGTATTCGTATGGAGGTGATCAAGCCTGGGCTTGACGGCTCTGACTGAGAAGATGAATTGTTCTGCCTACGAGGTGGTCACCTAATGCTTAGACTACCCACCAAAAATCTGGTTCTTGAACAAAAATCCATTACTTGTACAACCAGGCATCCATAAGCTTGCTTTGAAGTATGAGGTCTGACCAGCACAGGCACAAGACGATTCATCATCTGCCACCGTGGTGTAGAAGCTGCCGACTTTATCACAGCAATTAAAAAGATATTAATGGCGTGTGCAGAGTATGATGTGCCATTATCAGCAGCGGATGCCAGGCACAACACTTCTGCGTTTCCACAGCACTCACTTATCTGGAGCACTTCTTCTGTGGCCAGAGACGCGGTACACAACAGTAAACTCCAAATGAACAGCCGTGTTAATAATTGTGGTGGGTTTATCTCCTTTGAGCACATTTTCTATGCCTCGGCGCCTGAGTTTTCTTCTTGCCGATTCTTATTTTTATCTGTCACATCCAGAGATACAGATTGGCTTCTCCTGAGCAACGAAGAAAAGGTCTTTGAAGGCAACAGCCGAGGGCACCAAGGCCTGACCTAGTCATTCTCATCGGAGTTACGACCTTGGCAAGACGTAATATGGACTCTGTGAGCGTGATTATCTGTGTATTCCAATAGACTTGTCCTTTATACAGTAGATGTGAGATGGCTTAATGCGGGAGGCCATATGTAGTCATAAAAGGGGTAGCTCAGTGGGGGACCGACCATTAGATGAATGCAAAACTCTGTAGCAGATAGTTCGGAAAACTTTATTGATCTGGAAAAGTTGTTGTAGTATTTTCCAGGGAATTTTGTAAAATTATACTCACACTGCAGTGGATACAGTTACAGAACATAGATGAGATTTAACCCCATGCCGATATCCTCCATAGTATCATGGCGGATGTTAGCACTTTAAGTATGGCGCACGCTCAGTGGTTGAGCAAGCGCCATAGTCATCCGGTTTCCACTGAATTACAATGATCAGATTCCACTGTAGTCACAGGCCTTAACTCGTTGGATGCCTCGGTCAAATGTGGCGAGATACTATTTACTGGTGGCACATACTAAGTTTAAGAAGATACAGGGTGGCCATCTGTTTCCAAGAAAGTTCGGAGCCTTCAATATGCCCAATCACTATTACTGTTCTATTAGCATTGCAGTATATTGTGCGAGTTATCAAATACCCTAGAGCAGGGGTGCTCACACTTTGTCAGCATGTGAGCTACTTTATAACATGACCAAGTCGAAAGATCTACTACCCACTTCTTGTGGGCGGGGCCGGGGCGGGCCTGTGGGCGGTGCATGGTGTGTGTCTGTGGGCGGGGCCGGGCGGAGCGTGAGAGCAGGAGACAGCAGCGTTCTGTGGCCGCCCAGGGATCCCCGCTGTCTGCTTGTTCACAGCACAGGCTGAGAGTTATCTCTGGACACTGGCAGGCTGAGGCTGCGGCAGCCCCACCTGCCAGTGTCCGTAGATGACTCTCAGCCTGCGCTGTGAACAAGCAGCACCCCGGCCCCCTCCATCTCTAAGAGCGGCCTGCAAGTGCCTGGAGTGCTTGTTCACAGCACAGGCTGAGAGTCGACTCTCAGCCTGCACTGTGAACAAGCAAACACCAGGGATCCCTGGCTGCATCCCGCGATCGACCCATACGTCCATTGCGATCGACCGGTAGATCGCGATCGACGTATTGGGCACCCCTGCCCTAGAGTGTCCAAAAAAGGAAAAGTCCAAAAAATAATTTAAAAAATTTGAAATTTCAAATCTCTCTTTCTCTAAATTTGACATACCGACCTATAAATGATAGGTAATCTGCCATCATGCCTGCACAATGAACGCCCTAAAAACAAAACCAATATGAAAATTGGGCAAGAGCAGTTTTTTTTTTCTAATTCCACCTCATCCTCAGGTTTCCTCCAACTTCCCAGTACACTGAACAGAGTATCAAGTACAATCTGTCCTGCAAAAAATGAGCCCTCAACTCCGTGAAAGGAAAAAATAAAAAGTTATAACTTTTGGAAGGTTGGGAGTGAAAAAATGAAAATCGAAAAATTAAAAATGGCGGGAGATGGTTACTAAATGTCATCACACGCTGCAGAAGATTTCTCTGCAAAAAATTAACCCATGGTTTGGTGTTAACATCAGCAGCAAATTCATTTCTATAGATTTTCACTGCAATTTTTTTCTTTAACAATGCATAGAGTGAAATAAACAAGAGATATGGTTAATTCCCATGTGGACGTACACGCAGTGGCATAGTATCTGTATACTTATACTGGCTATACACCTTAGATTAATGGTGGATGAACCTGCTCGTTTCATTGGACATGGAAAACAACAACAAGGCTATGTTCACGCTACTGTTAGAACCGTTCCCTGATGGCGGATGTTGGAGAGGTAAGGATCAGGTTGTTGGATTTCAACATGCCTGATACTTTTATTCTTGAGGAGAAAAGATGCGGCTAGATAAGCTGGCAAAGACTTTATTCCCTTTTCCTATTTGGAGGTCAAGTCCAATGTATATGTGGGAGAGAACTGACAGCAATCAAATATGTATGGCCTTACTCTTGTTAAGGTCAAAGCCGTGTTTATGACTAATTGACCAATAATCCCGGTAATTGTCGTCATCCTAACTAATTAGGCTGAGTGCCAGCAGTAAGGAAATGACACCGGACACACTATGTTGGTATTAGTTCCTCTATCAACCAAGGAGGAAATACTGACGCACTTTTATTAAAAGAATGTGGGGTTAAAGGGGATGTCCCATCACAAGGATCCTATCTATACTGCTTGTTAATGTGGATGTAAGACTTTTCCTAAATACACTGCTTCAGCAAAACTGCTTTGTTTGTCCACTATCTTACTTTATTAAATTCATTGTTGACACACCCCTTGACTTATCTGCTCAAAAGTCAAGTGATGTATCTGCTGCTCTCAGGGGGAGGGAGGAGGGGCTAAGTGCACGGGAGCAAGCCTGTGTTTCTAGCTATTCCTGTGTCTACACCATGTGACCTAGCTCCCTGCTGTCAGATAGGGGAGAGGAGCTGCTTGCATTTCTGAACGTCTTCTGTTCTCCCAGTTATCAGGCTAGCTAATTCAATTGTGCTCATTATGGCAGAGACAGGCAGTCTCTGTATGTAACACAGAATGGAGTTGCTCCTGCCTGTACTTCATAGTCCAATATTGTGCATATAGTGTTGTTTGAGGACCTTTGATGACATCACAGGCCCTTCAGCCGCCCCATAGGATCACGCTATGCAGTGGGCGGAGCTAAACAGCAGGTTGCATGTGAAACCC
The DNA here is from genome assembly GCF_031893055.1 of Leptodactylus fuscus. NCBI lineage: Eukaryota > Metazoa > Chordata > Amphibia > Anura > Leptodactylidae > Leptodactylus > Leptodactylus fuscus. Next base: position 733,762 of record NC_134270.1, on the reverse strand, counting down.
CGCCCACCTAACGATGCAAGAAACCAGGAAGAAAGAAGATTTTACAGCAGTGAAGACTGGTGAGTATGTGACGTGGGAATACCCCTTTAAATAATAAGAGAAAGGAAGAAAGTTAACAACAATGTAAGTTTTCATATTCATTCCTGATTGGTATCATACATCTCAATCAAACAGAAAAAGTTTAGGCAGTTCCATATATAGCCAGCTACTCCCGGTCGTGCACAGTAACCTTAGGGAGCTGTCTTCTGGCAGTAAGCTAAGCATTTCTTTTTCTTGCACCCATCCTGGATGCAGGCGCCATCTTATCACAAAACATTATAGCAATTTCAAGCATAAGCAATAAAGATGAGCGAGTAGTTTTCAATCGAATACTATGGTATACGAAACACTCGTACTCGGTCGAATACCACATGTAAAAATTCGATTCCCCTCCCACCTTTCCTGGCGATTTTTTTACACCAATAACTATGCAGGGGAGGTGGGACAGCAACTAGGACAATGTAGGCATTGAAAAAAAAACGTATACAGTGTATATTTGTAGTGTGAATTTTTACTGAGTTTACCGCGTGGTATTCGACCGAGTACGAGTATTTCGAATACCGTAGTATTCGATCAAATACCTACTCGATCAAATACTACTCACTCATCTCTAATAAGCAACTATATCTAGCATTCAGCTGTTAAGGATAACAATGTTTTTCATACATTACATGATTAGAACCTTCACACTCTTACCAAGAGATGACCTCTTCCTAGGGAATGGGATATTCCTTTCTAACTCCTTCCCGAAGCCCTTGATACATGGATCTTGGGTCTTTTAACTTGGCCCCAATATTCAACCTCTAAGATGTTGCCAGCCTTAATGACCATGGTATCTGAGAGATCATATGGAGGGGAGAGTCAATCCGATGATCGAACGCCCACCTTGGAAGTGTAGGCTTGATCTGTTTGAAGTTCTGGGCCACCTTCAGCAATTGAACCTGCACCAGATATAAGGTTCCATGTTGTCTGTATTGGTCTAATCTAAGGAAGGCCCAAATTCAATTCCCAAAATGAGACGCCCCTCTAGTTCTCACCAGGATATAGTGAGGCATGTGAAGCCATCATTATTTCTTTAAAGGGTTGGTGGACAAAAGGAAAGCCAGTAGAATTAGGAAACTTGGTTGAGTTGGATGCCAGTGGGAATGTTATTGAGCAACCATGATAAACTTACCCTTTCTTGAGCTTGATCCATATAAGATATAAAGCCAACGCTTTTGTGTAATTCTCGGAAGCAAAATCTATTTTTGGAAGCTGCGTCTCCATTATTTGGTATCAAGTCTATGCAATGACGAGACTCAAAGGATGTGATTTACACAGTTCTTCCGTGAAGAAATTCTTTATCATGCCCGTGGCCACCATCCTTCAAGGACAAAAAAAGAAATCGATAAGAAAGCCTAAAACTTGCTGTTTCATCAGTTCTTTTGTGCAATAGAAAGCAGTCAATTCAACTTTTTTATTATAAGTTAAGAAGTTCTGCATGAACTTGTTACCTTCACTGTACAACCTACAAAGTAGTCAATTCCCTTAAAGGTTAATAACAGGTTACATAGAAACATCTTTGGTTTGTGGAGAGCAGTTACCAAGAACATCTCTGTCTGTGGAGGACCTGTCCTGTCCTGCATTATAAAGGCTACCTATTAATTTGAATGGCCACTGTGTAATACTTCATTTCCCCTGTGGGGTCGCTGCAGGGAAACTGAACACTGACAGGTAGGTTTCCCCACAATTTGCTTTGTTATCAGATTATTGTCAAGGGACCCCTCTAACGTGTAGGAAATGTTCAAAATGGAGGACCCATTTATAAAAGTGGGGAGTTTATAAATATATATTGTTATCCTGTATTACTAATATTCAGACCAATAGACTTTTGCCTCTAGCATGGACTGGTGTTTTTCCCAATTGCCGTCAAGTATGGAAATTATAGTGGTATTCTGTAGCTCCTTTCTCCAGTGTCACCTCCTGTATTCATTTGGTGTCTGCACCATATTACTATGAAACCAATGAGGGTGCCATTTGATCCTGGTGGCCTATTCAAGCCTGGTATACTTCTGTGTTGTTCTGTTTCCATTGGTCAACCCACCCTCCTTCAGCAAAGCAGTGATTAACGCTTTCCACTTCACGCAGTTCCAGATGGGGTTCCTTCCGTACCTGTGGACCCACCTCAATTTACTTTGTTCCAAGTCAGTTCCAGTTTACTGTTCATGGTCCTTGTTCTACTTGATGGTCTTCTGGCTACTATACTCCTGCCTTGACACTTAGAAAGTACATAGGGCTTGTAAATTGCTCTTCTGGTGATGGCCTTTGACTTTATTCTATACCATGTCCCAGTGCTATGACCTCATTCCAGTCCTTGATCCATGTTCTTGTGCAATGAACCACATCTTGTCTTGTTCTTGTCCTGCCATTGCTATTGTGTCCGGTTGCCAACTGGTGACCATTCTCGGAATTGTGCCCTGGGATCCTCCTGCAGCAAAATTCATCCATACTTGTGGAGGTTAAGAGAGAACACCAGGAGATCCCTTTGGCTCTGAACCTAGTCTAGCCAGCACAAAACCAGTTGCTGTGCCATAATGTTTATATTAGAGATGAGCAAACTGGTTCACAATAAACCTCATTCATCCTGAATTTTGCATAACTTTGGGGTTCAATCCAATTGCAAAACTCCCGAGGTTCTCGTCATGACATCAACATGGTCTGTCCTTCAACTCCTTCAGTTCATGTGGCCTGGGCTACCCATATGGACAAACCAATGTGCTTCTGCAAACAATGCAAGTGACAAAGTCATTCGCTGCCTGAGTTCTCGTAGTTAGTTGTAGACTCATCCACTGGTACCAAAGGTCTAAAGATGACGTTCTTCGTAGATCATTATATGGAAGAAATGGGAATCTTTCATCCCATTGGAGCTACATTGTGTCTAGTCACGAAATAGTTATTCTTCCCTGTCCTCCCCTCTGTCTCTCAGGCTGTCCCAGTTTCTCCGAACCTCTTGACGCCGTCGCTGCACATCCTCAGACCAAGGCCAACGGGGAACATTGCATTAATTAATGCTACAAAATCTCCTTCTTAGGGAAGACAAGAGAAAGGGGACAGGGAGAGATTAATTGGGCCTGCAGGGCTGTTTGCCCTCAGAGGGTCAGGATTGGGTTAGTTTAAAATTCTTTTCCTTCTGAGAGGAAAAATAAGGAAATCATAAGACAAAAAAGAACAATAGATTAATCATAACTGATGCTCAGGGAGAAATGGAAGGAACGGGGTTGGTTAAAGCTTGGAGCCTGGTATGTGGAAGTCACGATTGTACAGATAATTTTTTTTTCCTACTGGTAAATCAGCTGACGTATAAGTAAATATTCTAGACAATGTAATATTTCATACTTAATGCAAGATGCTGAACTATATCTAAGACCACTAATGAATAAGGAAAGCGGAAGAATCCACAGTAGCGCAGAATACTTAAATTACCTGTTTTATGGAAGTATGGGACAGGCAGTGTCTTGATGTTGACGAGCGGAGATTGGACAAGTAGAAGATATCAATCTGAAAGACTATAGTGGTTGCAAAATATCCTACTCTGCCAAAGTTGTATCCACAGTGGAAAAACACATATAAGCAGATATTATATAAGAGATATATTACCCCAGCCCTGCAGATAGATAGGTTACTGTCGCCAGAACCAGCATATCACACCAGTCTTGCAGATAGATAGGTTAGTGTCACCAGGACCAGCATATCACCCAAGCCCTGCAGATAGATAGGTTACTGTCACCAAAACCAGCATATCACCCCAGCCCTGCAGATAGATAGGTTACTGTCACCAGATCCAGTATATCACCCCAGCCTTGCAGATAGATAGGTTACTGTCACCAGAACCAGCATATCACCCCAGCCCTGCAGATAGATAGGTTACTGTCACCAGAACCAGCATATCACTCCAGCCCTGCAGATAGATAGGTTACTGTCACCAGAACCAGCATATCACCCCAGCTCTGCAGATAGATAGGTTACTGTCACCAGAACCAGCATATCACCCCAGCCCTGCAGATAGATAGGTTACTGTCACCAGACCCAGCATATCACCCCAGCCCTGCAGATAGATAGGTTACTGTCACCAGAACCAGCATATCACCCCAGTCCTGCAGATAGATAGGTTACTGTCACCAGAACCAGCATATCACTCCAGCCCTGCAGTTAGATAGGTTACTGTCACCAGAACCAGCATATCACTCCAGCCCTGCAGATAGATAGGTTACTGTCACCAGAACCAGTATATCACCACAGAACTGCAGATAGATAGGTTAGTGTCACCAGAACCAGCATATCACCCCAGTCCTGCAGATAGATAGGTTACTGTCACCAGAACCAGCATATCACTTCAGCCCTGCAGTTAGATAGGTTACTGTCACCAGAACCAGCATATCACTCCAGCCCTGCAGATAGATAGGTTAGTGTCACCAGAACCAGCATATCACTCCAGCCCTGCAGATAGATAGGTTAGTGTCACCAGAACCAGCATATCACCCCAGTCCTGCAGATAGATAGGTTACTGTCACCAGAACCAGCATATCACTCCAGCCCTGCAGATAGATAGGTTACTGTCACCAGACCCAGCATATCACTCCAGCCCTGCAGATAGATAGGTTACTGTCACCAGAACCAGCATATCACTCCAGCCCTGCAGATAGATAGGTTAGTGTCACCAGAACCAGCATATCACTCCAGCCCTGCAGATAGATAGGTTAGTGTCACCGGAACCAGCATATCACCCCAGTCCTGCAGATAGATAGGTTACTGTCACCAGAACCAATATATCACTCCAGCCCTGCAGTTAGATAGGTTACTGTCACCAGAACCAGCATATCACTCCAGCCCTGCAGATAGATAGGTTACTGTCACCAGAACCAGTATATCACCCCAGCCCTGCAGATAGATAGGTTAGTGTCACCAGAACCAGCATATCACCCCAGTCCTGCAGATAGATAGGTTACTGTCACCAGAACCAGCATATCACTCCAGCCCTGCAGTTAGATAGGTTACTGTCACCAGAACCAGCATATCACCCCAGCCCTGCAGATAGATAGGTTAGTGTCACCAGAACCAGCATATCACTCCAGCCCTGCAGATAGATAGGTTAGTGTCACCAGAACCAGCATATCACTCCAGCCCTGCAGATAGATAGGTTACTGTCACCAGAACCAGTATATCACCCCAGCCCTGCAGATAGATAGGTTATTGTCACCAGAATCAGTATATCACCCCAGCCCTGCAGATAGATAGGTTACTGTCACCAGAACCAGCATATCACCCCAGCCCTGCAGATAGATAGGTTACTGTCACCAGAACCAGCATATCTCCCAAGCCCTGCAGATAGATAGGTTACTGTCACCAGAACCAGCATATCACCCCAGAACTGCAGATAGATAGGTTACTGTCACCAGACCCAGCATATCACCCCAGCCCTGCAGATAGATAGGTTACTGTCACCAGAACCAGCATATCACCCCAGCCCTGCAGATAGATAGGTTACTGTCACCGGAACCAGCATATCACCCCAGTCCTGCAGATAGATAGGTTACTGTCACCAGAACCAGCATATCACCCCAGCCCTGCAGATAGATAGGTTACTGTCACCGGAACCAGCATATCACCCCAGCCCTGCAGATAGATAGGTTACTGTCACCAGAACCAGCATATCACCCCAGCCCTGCAGATAGATAGGTTACTGTCACCAGAACCAGCATATCTCCCAAGCCCTGCAGATAGATAGGTTACTGTCACCAGAACCAGCATATCACCCCAGAACTGCAGATAGATAGGTTACTGTCACCAGACCCAGCATATCACCCCAGCCCTGCAGATAGATAGGTTACTGTCACCAGAACCAGCATATCACCCCAGCCCTGCAGATAGATAGGTTACTGTCACCGGAACCAGCATATCACCCCAGTCCTGCAGATAGATAGGTTACTGTCACCAGAACCAGCATATCACCCCAGTCCTGCAGATAGATAGGTTACTGTCACCAGAACCAGCATATCACCCAAGCCCTGCAGATAGATAGGTTACTGTCACCAGAACCAGCATATCACCCCAGAACTGCAGATAGATAGGTGTTTGTCACCGGAACCAGCATATCACCCCAGCCCTGCAGATAGATAGGTTACTCTCACCAGAACCAGCATATCACCCCAGCCCTGCAGATAGATAGGTTAGTGTCACCAGACCCAGCAGATCACCCCAGTCCTGCAGATAGATAGGTTACTGTCACCAGAACCAGCATATCACCCCAGCCCTGCAGATAGATAGGTTAGTATCACCAGACCCTGCATATCACCCCAGCCCTGCAGATAGATAGGTTACTGTCACCAGAACCAGCATATCACCCCAGCCCTGCAGATAGATAGGTTAGTGTCACCAGACCCCAGCCCTGCAGATAGATAGGTTAGGGTTCCTAAATGAAATGGTGTTTTCCCCTTGTGAATTGGAACCTCTGTTTTCAAGAGATCACTGGTTTTGTCAAGAGGCAAATTAGCTCTTAAGGACCAATAAGGATATTGCCGTTTACCTCTTTGGATTAATGTCAGTGCCCTCATTGCTCCAAAGAGCTCATTTGCATATTGACAAAAATAGAAATATCCTGTCAACAAAGGTATCAATTCACAAGTGGAAAAGACTGATTCTGTTGACCCTAACCTTTCTATCTGCTGGTTCTGGTGACACATTCCCTTTAAGACTGTTGCCCACTTGAATGGGAAACGGATACCCTCTATAGCTTTATCCCTGTTCACAATGTTATAAGATCAGTTTTCTGCCCAACACTTGGTGAAAACTTGAGGCAGGACATAAATACATAAAATAGCTTCTTAAACGCTGCTTGTTATGAAAGCGCCAATTACACTAATAGGCTGTTGTGAAAGTAATCGGACCAGCCGGGAGCAAGTGAACCTTTAACTTAATACAAGTGCATCTGGAGAGATATTGAGAAGCCGGCCCTTGAGCGGACTGTGTGCATCCTACCGACCTGGATTACCGAATGACATCATCAGTAACTGCCTTACATAATAATAATGGATCGGAAGTAGCAAAGACAAATACAATGTTTACCAAGGATTCCGTTGCAGATTTGCTGCAGATTTCAACCAATCGATGGAGTGAAAATTTGCAACGTAAATTGACTTGCTATGGATTCAATGATTCATTTTCCCCAAATAGGATTGGGAATCCACTTAGCTGTTACTATAATATGGTTTTATGGCTTTATATATGGTGGACACCACCCTTCATTTACAAGGGCATCGGCAATGGTGTCGTTGGGCTAAGACTCTAGCAAAAACCCTATCACCACTTACTTCATTTGAGGTTCTATCACAGTCTTATGGTGTGTCCTGGTGGCGTCCGAAGCCTCAACTCCACTCAATTGAAGACTCAGAGTCTCCTCCCATTACCCCCAGCCAACCGCTGGTTGAACTGGACCATGGCTCCGGACCATCGTCCATAAAATGTAAAAACCCCGCATAGTAAGCTGCAGGCTATATACAGTACTCGGTATGATCACAATAAAACAAACGGAACGTTGTAGCAGTGTCCACTGGGATGTTACACTTTTATAAAGGGATATTTAAAGGGGTATTCCAGCTTTAAACTTTTATGGCATATCTACGCTCCGATAAAAGAGAGAAGAGCGTACACAGAAGACTAATGAACATAAATGCTTCATTAGCACAACACTGAAAAATCCTATACAGAGACAGAAATGATAATTGGTTTCCATAGAAATTAGCGTATGTGTTACAAGCAATGACGCCGCGCACTGGCCTTAAAAAGCTGGGGGATACATACAAGATATCAAACGAGTTCATGACTAATAGATGGCGATTCATCGGAGCGCTGCTGGCAAAGTTTTTTTTGTGCATTTTCAAAGTAAATTGCTGTAGACAATGCTGCGTTCTTTGGGAAGTACAACATATGTCGTAAGCAGTGGATGGAGAGAGGAGATGTAATTAATATGGACACGTACAGATGGACACTGAACTGGAAAGCTCTGCATTCAGTCCATCCATTGTGCTGACAATTACAATTATGAGATTCAGAGAGAAAGTCTGCCTGTTTCCAGAAACAGCGCCACTTATGTTCATGGCTTTGTCTGGTATTGCAGCCCTTTTCTTGGACATCCACTAGCCTTTTGCAAATGAACATCTTAGTCTAGAGCCGCATGAGATGGACAAATTAAATTTCCCTGAAAGTCTCTGCAGTGATGTGGTTAACCCCAGCTCAGCTGCATCCATAAATTTGGAATCCTTTCATTATTGGTTCCTAGGTCATGTGATCTCCAATGTGTGCTGTGTGCAGAACCTTCAGTGTATTTCTATGAGATACAGCTTCACACTCCTCGCCTAGCTGCCTTCTTGTAACAGCTTACAGGGAGAAACCTATCACAAGCAGGGGGCATGGTAGACTGGCTAAAATAGCATCACTTATGATACACTAGGACACTGTAGAGTTAGGGGTAGCAGTTCTATCACTGATCTATCGCTGATAGGGTTGAGCGATCGGGATCGGAAAAGATCAGATTCCGATCGGTGATCAAGTAAATTTCGCAATCGGAATTCCGATCCCGATCTTTTTAGGTGGGATCGAGTTTGGAGGTTACTGCTGGCCAAGCATTGTGGGAAAAGCTAACAATGTTAGCTAGGTCCCATAGGAATGAATGGATGCAACCGGCACACAGCCTGTGCCGGGGTCCGGCCGCTTAAGCCCCTGCGCGCCGGCTGCGTCCATTCATTCTAATGGGAGACTAGCTAACATCTCTAGTAGCTAACACTTACCTGCACAGATGCCACTGGTCCAGTCCCCGCTGTTCTCGCTCCTCTTCTCGCCTCGCTGCCCCCGCCTCCCAGGTTAGTGTTACAGACATAGAAGACATCTCCCTGCCCTTTACCTGCCCATACTCTCCTAAGCCACAAGCCCCGCCTTCTTCTTAGGTCTGTAACACTATCCTGGGAGGCGGGGGCAGTGAGAAGAGGAACAAGAACAGCGGGGACCAGTGGCAGCCATCTGTGCAGGTAAGTGGACACCAGAGGGGACTAAGTAGCCAGAGGATTCTTTTAAATCACTACACAGCATGGAGTCTAACAATTAAAGCGTTCAATTTTTAGTCTCCATGCTGTGTAGCGAATAGGATCGTTTTTAAAATCCGATCTTCGATTATTAAAAAATCCCATTGACTTTTCGAATGGAAAATGATCGGAAATCAGATTTTAAAAACGATCCTGAAATCTCAAGATCGGCTCAACCCTAATCGCTGACTGTCCTTTGGGTAGAGTAGACCAGCGGGGACAGACTCGGCTCCCTTTAGCACTCAGCTCCTCTGCAAAGCCATACACATCGAGTCCCAAATTTTCTGGAATGGTCCCAAATTGACAATAACAAACTTGATACATTTGTCCCATCTCAAAAAAGTTGGTGCAAACTCAGCCCAAAAGTGTCAGTTTCTCAGCGTGTTCAGCCAACCCCGAATACTTGCCCCGATTTTTATCTAGAAATGATGTGTAATGTAGACGGCATTGGGGGAGCCATATCGAAGGGGAAGAAGGAGCGAAGATGGCAGGCGATCCATAAATGACAAAAAAAACTTATTGATGGTCATCCCAGACCGGGGACTTGTCCGTGCATCCTCAGAGAAAATCCTAATAGGGTATTTGAGTTTTCTAAGCCTGACAACTTTTGATATAATCCTGAGAGTCCTATTTGTATATTGCCGTGTTCCTCGGTTGCAGACAATAATTCTCCCGCTTCGGTCTTGCCTTGTCCACATCGGCAGCTGAACATTTCCATACAAGGTCTAGTATGAGCAGTACAAAGAATGACATGATATTGACATTGTGGAGCGATCCACCATCTATTTCTGCTGGAATTGTTTCTGCTTGCAATCTTCTATTATTTGAGTTTTTTTTGCTTTCGTTCTCATTATCTAAGAAAGGGTACAACACTCTATGGGGGCAGCCTGTACCCATCCACCTCTATTATTGCAATCAAATACCAATGAAGGAAAAGAATAGGAAGAGATAACTATCATTCATCCGTCGAGAACACGAAGCTTACAAGGCTTTGTGAAAACTGCTGCGTGTTCTGCTGGTTCACAATCAAAGGGGTTATTGTGTTTCTAATATTGATGGCCTATCTTCAGGTTTTTGGTACTGCAACAATTCCCCCTTGAAAGTACCAAAACCTAGCGATACAAATTGTAAACCTTACTGGGAACTGAGCCATCCCGGAACAACAGATTTAGAATAGGCCATCAATATTGGAAACTGGATAACCCCTTTAAAGGAAAACAAAAAAGCCCCATAAGTATAGAGATCTATTGCAAAACTTCAACAGTAATCTATTGCAAAACGGAATCTATTGCTGCCCTCTAGAGGGCGACATACAGAGGAACTGTTCTCTTAATTACATCCTGGAGAATAGAGTTGCATATTTTTTACCCAGAATCCCTAGCGGAGCAGGAATGACTTGTAAGTCTCTGTACGCCTATGTAGGCACACACTCTCCCTAATGTGTATGATTATCCCCTGACCCTGGTCTATAGTCTCTCACTCTGCCAAATCGGTATCCCTGCGCTATGCTGAGGAGGGCCAAAAGACCGAAACAGCGCTGTCCATAGCTGGGAATCTGTTCCTTTTGGAATGGAAATACTAATTTGGCAATAAACTCTGCATCATGTTAGTAGGCTTATTAACTGAGTCATGAATGATGTTAAGGGGGCTGCCCTCTAGAGGGCAGCATACAGAGGCACTGTTCATCTAATTACATCCTGGAGAATAGATTTGCATATATTTTACCCAAAACTGAAATTGTAATAGATGAAGAATTGCAGGTTGAAAATCACCAAATAAGAGCATCTTCTAGAGGACCCTTCAGTGCTGGACTACTAGGCCCCTACAGAGGAACCATTGGAGGGGCACAATTAGTGTCCAATAATCTGACCCTAGGGCAAATTCCAAATTACGTGTACTACTAAAGTTTTTCTGGACTACCGTCACGGCTTCATTATGTTTTGATGTAGCAAGAGAATGAAAACTCTGTGAGAAAATTTTTCAATAATTTTCCTCAATTTTCTGAAATTAAAAACTTACAAGTTTTAGAGGATAAAATATTTGCACAATATTTTGGGACTTTTTGCTTTTAAAACAGGATAGAGATGTGAGTGGGGATGTGTCTAGCAGGTTTATTATAAAATACACCAGAAATTGGCGTAAGGTGTTGGGCAAACTAGACACTACTAGAGTGGAGTTATACCTTACCTTTCTGTCCTCGATATGACTTGTATCCCGCATTTTTTAGCAGTTTCCTTTCTCGCACGCTCTTTCTCTTCTTCTCAGGTGTCCTTGAACTAGTGGATGGAGACTAGCTGTGATAATGTCTCCCGTACACTGCACACAGAAAGTAGAGGAGACTCTGCGACATATATCTCCCTTTTGCCCAGATACTGTTTTTGTCTGTGGCTCTGCCTTCCTTATTTTCCTTCTTATTCTTTTCCCAAAAACTTCTATGGGCAGTTTTCAAGAATTCTCCACTTTTCCTTATTTTATTCTGTGCAGCACTGCTGGGGGGATTCACTGTGGATTTACATTGGCCACATGTCTATTGCTTTATGATTGCTATGCCTACCTGTCAAACTTTGGCTGGGTCTGTTCATCCAGTCAGAGGATTGAGATACAGAACCAATAAGTGGCTGAGGTGGGGTACTACGGTATAACCTGACACTTCCCTTAATGAGGTTGTGTTAGTATTCTAGGCTCTGTGTTCTCAAAGCTCGGTCTCAGTACCTGCAGATTCCCTTGTTTATTGATTTTGGTTTGATATCCTGGTTATTCCCTCTCTTGCTGATTCTGGCTTTATCTGTGACCATGTCCTGGACTTCTGATACTAACAACTTTTCTGGTCTTTGACCTTATGTTTTGCCCTCTTTGCCCACCATGGGTTTTCTGGTTTGGTCCTTATCCTGCAAGAACCAGCATATCACCTCAGTCCTGCAGATAGATAGGTTACTGTCACCAGACCCAGCATATCACCCCAGCCCTGCAGATAGATAGGTTACTGTCACCAGAACCAGTATATCACCCCAGCCCTGCAGATAGATAGGTTACTGTCACCAGAACCAGCATATCACCCCAGCCCTGCAGATAGATAGGTTACTGTCACCAGACCCAGCATATCACCCCAGCCGTGCAGATAGATAGGTTACTGTCACCAGACCCAGCATATCACCCCAGCCCTGCAGATAGATAGGTTACTGTCACCAGAACCAGCATATCACCCCAGCCCTGCAGATAGATAGGTTAGTGTCACCAGAACCAGCATATCACCCCAGCCCTGCAGATAGATAGGTTACTGTCACCAGAACCAGCATATCACCCCAGTCCTGCAGATAGATAGGTTACTGTCATCAGAACGTGCATATCACCCCAGCCCTGCAGATAGATAGGTTACTGTCACCAGAACCAGCATATCACCTCAGTCCTGCAGATAGATAGGTTACTGTCACCAGAACCAGCATATCACCCCAGCCCTGCAGATAGATAGGTTACTGTCACCAGAACCAGCATATCACCCCAGCCCTGCAGATAGATAGGTTACTGTCACCAGAACCAGCATATCAACCTAGTCCTGCAGATAGATAGGTTAGTGTCACCAGAACCAGCATATCACCCCAGCCCTGCAGATAGATAGGTTACTGTCACCAGAACCAGCATATCACCCCAGTCCTGCAGATAGATAGGTTACTGTCACCAGAACCAGCATATCACCCCAGCCCTGAAGATAGATAGGTTACTGTCACCAGACCCAGCATATCACCTCAGCCCTGCAGATAGATAGGTTACTGACACCAGAACCAGCATATCACCCCAGCCCTGCAGATAGATAGGTTACTGTCACCAGACCCAGCATATCCCCCCAGCCCTGCAGATAGATAGGTTACTGTCACCAGACCCAGCATATCACCCCAGCCCTGCAGATAGATAGGTTAGTGTCACCAGAACCAGCATATCACCCCAGCCCTGCAGATAGATAGGTTACTGTCACCAGACCCAGCATATCCCCCCAGCCCTGCAGATAGATAGGTTACTGTCACCAGACCCAGCATATCACCCCAGCCCTGCAGATAGATAGGTTAGTGTCACCAGAACCAGCATATCACCCCAGCCCTGCAGATAGATAGGTTACTGTCACCAGAACCACCAATTTTCTAGCAGTATTCTCTAACAGTAACTCTAATTTGATACTTCAGATTCCAATTTTTACAGGGGAAAGTTTCGAAGTGATGGAAAGAGCCATGCAAGTGGAAAGAGAAGCATTTTTCTCTGAGAAGTTATATTACAAAGTTTCTTATTGTCACCTGTACTATTGGTTTAGGCAACGTTTGTTGAGACATTAGTGATAATTTATTTGTGCCCCTCTCAATATCTTTCATGCCTTTTTCTCAAGTGTACACGAGATCAAGACTGGCATATGAAAAGCCTGTCTTCATAGATTTCCTCTCATGTATCTTTTACACGCATTTCCATTCCTTTTATCCTCGGATGAATCCTTTGATGCTATTTTTAGCGTTTTGTTGTAAATTAAGCCTCCTATAGTCTTGTGTAGTCTTAATCATTTTGATATTTCCTTTGTGCATTAATAGTAGGCTTGCACGCGAGACACATAGTCAAAAAGGGGTTTTAAGGGGGAATGATTGAATCAAAGCATAGTCGCCATCATTTTAAGATAATTTCCAGGGACACTTTGTAACGGAGCTGGAGCGCCTAAGCCTATTATGAGCCATTCATTCTCAGAGTAACACGACTACATCTCCTATTGTACAGAAATTATTCATGAAGCAGTTTTATGCCGTAGTCGCTCAACGTGAACAAAAAAATCTGTATTTAAAGGGAAAGTTCACCTTAATTTATCCCATGTCATATATACAGATATTGTAGATTATTGTTTCCTACAACGGAGAGCAAATAATACAGATATTAATCTAACATACTTGTTGACGGTTTCCTGGTAGCAATTAGAATCTATTTCTATAGTCCATTATACTGTGGATAAGAAGCTGCAGAGAAAACACCAAGGAGCGGGGGAAAGACAAGAAGAGGAAGAGAACATGAAGAAAAGGAGAAGAGCAGAAAACTGGACTAGAGAATAAGGACCCCTATAGGTGCATATCCCTATGTAAAACTTACCATCAGTCCCTTAACCATCCATCAGATCTTGGGTAGGAGTAACCTTGAAAAAATGAGTTATTATTGAACTGCCATTTGACAGATTTCTCCCTATTATTGTGCACGGGGAGAAGGCTGTCAATCTGAATACACACCGATTGCCAAAACAATGCAGCCTGTCGACACTATTGCATGGATGTGATCCATAGCCATCCTGACATGTTCCCCTTAAACAATTTTAATACATTCACCTTCTTTGAGTACATTTCCTGCACAAAAGGAGGGATATCATGCACAGGGGACCCGTCAGGATAAATCTGAGACATTGTTATACATTTCAATTCTGAAAGGGTTAGAAAAGTATGGCTGATTTACTATAAAAATAGCGCCACACCTGTCTACAGGTTATGTGTGGTATCGCAGCTCGACCTATATTTACTATAATGGGGCAACAAATCACAGACAGCCTGGATTTAGAAAAAAAGTGATGTTTTTTGTTTGTTTTTTTTTAACCCTGTGTATACAATGAAGCGGATAATTGTTAAAATTGTCATATATATGATATTATTGTAATTCCAGATACTTGAGTGAAATGCGCGGGGTCGCCCATTACTATGAAATCGGACATTTCTGCACTTCGTGGCATCTTGCATGCGACTAATGCCAATGCACTAATGGCGGAAGGCGTGACGGACATCACGACCGCAGATATCTTCATTTGCATAAGTGTGCAGATACTTTCTTTCAAATTCTCTTTTTATTGAAAGGTAAAGTTGTGGAAAACGATACAACATGAAAAAAGAATCGCCATACATCACAACTGACATAGAAAAATAACTCAGAATTTCGTCAAAGTGTGCAGATACTTATTGGTAGACAGTGTAGCAGTTTATTCTTCCGTCCGTCACCGCAGGACGACTATTCCGAGAATGCGCCACCTTTTCATTACAGCAGCAGATCTTGAGATTTCGCAGCGAGCAGCCGCCGTTGATGTCTCATTCTTAGAATACCCTATTATCATTTATACGCCGTATGTCATTCCTGAGGCCACTTACACTAATACTTGCGGAATATACAACTGGAATCCGGTTAATTTATGAATCCTCGTCACATTAATGGAACGGAATGACTCTATATACAGTCCCTGGTTTAGTCAATGCTTTTTTCTTTTTCTTCTAGGAATTTGGTTCCATGTTTAATAAAACATTTATTTGGTTTCTTATGTTTGTTACGTACTAATCCATTATATGTAGGCACATCAAAGCCTATCATTTGGGTTTCGGCTATTAACAAGTATTTGTAACACGACAATGGCACTTTCTTAACTTGAATCGCTTTGTGGAAATTACTGCAGACGTTTAATGAGAATTTTTCACCTTTTTCCCTTTGTTCCTTTCTTTAGAGAATATCCTATCGTTCCATAAGGAAAATAAAGGAAAATTGTGAACACTTCTATAGCTGCAAACACAGGCAGGAGTATAAGGGTGTATTTATACTGCGCCTGCGCTGGACTTCAGAGGTATACATCAGAGGATTTCCCAATGATGTATGACACTGGATAGGTATACAGGTACATCTGTCACCCATAGACTCCCAATGTATAGAAAATGTGTGCTATGCTACTTCATACAGAAGAAAGAGATTTATATCAATAACTATAAGAGCATTGTATTCCTCAATGCAAGGAGAGAGAAGCTTCAGTTGCATTCCCATGTTGCTTTTTGAAAGAAATCCATCTGTTTTTTAACTGAAGCTTTCGGGGGTTCTGCCTATTTTCTTTATTTAAAAATACACCGGAGATTCTGCATACAGTACTCACAGTTATGTTAGACAAGAAGTGTGAGTATTGTATGTATAATGTGAAAGGATTTTTGCTTTTTGAAAGAAATCCATCTGTTTTTTAACTGAAGCTTTTGGGGGTGCTGCCTATTTTCTTTATTTAAAAATACACTGGAGATTCTGCATACAGTTATTTTAAACAGGAAGTGTGAGTATTGTATGTATAATGTGAAAGGAGTTTTTAGAATTGTACTATGAGTTATTCTATGGAGTCACCTATTATATGACTGTTCTCCTGCACCTTAAAGGGGTTGTCCCATCACAAGGATCCTATCTATACTGCTGGTTAATGTGGATGTAAGACTTTTCCTAAATACACTGCTTGAGCAAAACTGCTTTGTTTGTCCACTATCTTACTTTATTCAATTTTTTGTGGCCACAGCCCTGACCTAGCTGCTCCTGAGTCAAATGATGTATCTGCTGCTCTCAGGGGGAGGGAGGAGGGGCTAAGTGCAGGGAGCGAGCCTGTGTATCTAGCTATTCCTGTGTCTACACCATGTGACCTAGGTCCTGCACTCAGATAGAGGAGCTGCTTTCATTTCTTCTGTTCTCCCAGTTATCAGGCCAGCTAATTCAATTGTGCTCATGATGGCAGAGACAGGCAGTCTCTGTATGTAACACAGAATGGAGTTGCTGCTGCCTGTACTTCATAGTCCAATGTGGGCGGAGCTACACACGAATTTGGGGCAGAGCTAAAGGGCAGGTTGCCTGTGAAACCCCGCCCACCAAATGATGCAAGAAACCAGGAAGAAAGAAGATTTTACAAGAGTGAAGACTGCTGAGTATGTGAGGTGGGAATACCCCTTTAAGGGACATAGAGTGGGAAAAAGAGGGTGGAGCTTGGCATGGAGGGTTGTTGTCTGAGAGCTCCAAGACTCCCAATTTGATAGGTAATAGGGTTTACATAAAGTCAGCTGCAGAACCTGCAGCATGAGACACTCTGCATTATGTCTGATGCTAATAAGAAAGTAAACCATGGAGGAGAGCGCGGAACAAGAAAGAGCCAAGAAATCTGTGGAGTAAGAGCACTTCAAGTTCCTCCTTACTTTCTGCTTACTTTATAACACTGGAGAATCTCAGTGTATCTCATGTGATGCTGCTCCAGCCTGTTTCCCCTGCCTCCTGCTTGTCACAGGTTTCTCCCTTTCAGATCTTACAAGCTGGAGGCAGTGTACATCAGAAATACACCGGAGGTTCTGCGAACAGCACTCACATTTAAATTAGACACAAGTCAGTTTTATAATTGCGCAATTTATCATTGTTTGGACTTCTCTATTATTATATTGCTGGAGAGTTACCATTATATGTCCAAGAGATTTAGTGGAGTGCAGTAGGCAAGCATCAGACTGCTCATTATGTACAAGTCTATATTGATTAACATTACGATCCCTAATTATATTTAATAGATCAAAAACACTATTCAGAACATCCATGTGTTAACCATAATAATAACCTTCTATCTTGTTGCAGGAACAATATTCAATTCTGGAAAATTATTTATTGGAAACACAGAGATGCATTCTGTGACTCATTCGCCACCCTGCCAGGCAGAAGAATAGGAACGCTATCTAATCGAAATAGGAATTCATCAAAACAACATTAAAATCGGTAAACAGGATACCTTAGAATGATTTAAAGACAATAGAATCCCAGAGACTGTAAAACAAATTATTAATATGTCATCATTTTTATAACAACTTCCAAAAACAAGGGGTTTGTGCCACATTTTTTGGATATAGGACGGCGTCATGAAAATTTTTCTTTTCCCGCCTGTGGTGAACTAGGCACCCGGAACTTTTGTGTAGCACAGATAAGGCCCAAAGTCATAGAGTTGTTTGCTTTAACGTTCACGAATGTTCCTGACTTGTTAGTCCTCATCAGGACAAGAATACGTAACAGAGTAAACCATGAAGGGCAGTCTTTGGACAATATATCCCGAAAGGTTATGGCATAGCGTGATGAAATGATCCAAAACACTCTCCAGTGAAAGATCATTGACCTCTTATGACAAACGTGTATCTGTGATGTCATTGAACTAATGAGGAGTTGGACTAATGTAGATTTTTGGTCTACAAAAAAAACCCCATTGGCATGGTCCCTTCTAGGGGTGAGGGTCATCTATTCAAGAAAGAGGTCACAAAGAGTGTCCTATCCTGCATTACACAAAGAGCCATGTAATGCCTTATGTCACCTGCGGAGGTGCTGCAGGGAAACTTAACATGTTTAATGCTAAAGCTGGGAGTCCCCACATATACAATGTAAGTCCTAGTCCACAGAGTCATAGCTTAGTTGATTAAACTTTTCTCGACTATAAATATCCCAAGAAAATTAGTCTATCTGCCATATTTAGGTTGATCCTGATGTTTCCTGTTATATCTGGTAATTACGCGCCCCAGATAATTATGTGCAGAAGGTGGAAAATGACTTTCCATACGTGACTAACCTTCACCCACAGTGTATGTGCTAGGAGATTCAGGTGTACAGGCTGAAACACATCCACACGTGGCCAAAATTGTTGATCCCCTCGTTTTAATGAAAGAAAACCCCACAATGGTCACAGAAATAACCGGAATCTGACAAAAGTAATAAAAAAATTCTATGAAAATGAACAAATGAAAGTGAGACTTTGCTTTTCTCTCCAACAGAATTTTTTTTTAATAATAAACCTCACGACACAGGCATGGATAGAAATGACGGTTCCCTTAATTTTTTTTTTTTTTTTTGCACAATCTTTTGGTGCAATCGCTGCGATCAGACGATTCCTGTAACTGTCAATGAGACTTCTGCACTTCTCAGCAGATATTTTGGCCCCTCCTCGTGATCATTATCCTGTTACAAGACCAGGACCTGTGACTGAGACCAAGCTTTCTGACACTTTCTGGCACATTTCTCTCTAGAATCCCTTGATAGTCTTGAGATTTCATTGTACCCTGAACAGATTCAAGACACCCTGTGCCAGATACAGCAAAGCAGCCCCAGAACATAACAGAGCCTCCTCCATGTGTCACAGTAGGGATAGTGTCTTTTCAAGATAAGGCTTCATTTTTCCATCTGTGACCATAGAGCTGATGTGCCTGGCAAAAAGTTCCTTTTTTGTCTCATCTGTCCATAGGACATTCTCCCAGAAGCTTTGTCATCTGCTATCTATCTATCTATCTATCTATCTATCTATCTATCTATCATCTATCTATCTATCTATCTATCTATCTATCTATCATCTATCTCCTATCTATCTATCTATCTATCTATCTATCTATCTATCTATCTATCTCCTATCTATCTATCTATCTATCTATCTATCTATCTATCTCCTATCTATCTATCTATCTATCTATCTATCTATCTATCTATCTCCTATCTATCTATCTATCTATCTATCTATCTCCTATCTATCTATCTATCTATCTATCTATCTATCTATCTATCTATCTATCTCCTATCTATCTATCTATCTATCTATCTATCCATTATCTATCTATCTATCTATCTATCTATCTATCATCTATATCTATCTATCTATCTATCTATCTCATATCTATCTATCTATCTATCTATCTATCTATCTCCTATCTATCTATCTATCTATCTATCTATCTATCTATCTCCTATCTATCTATCTCCTATCTATCTATCTATCTATCTATCTATCTATCCATTATCTATGTATCTATCTCCTATCTATCTATCTATCTATCTATCTATCCATTATCTATGTATCTATCTATCTCCTATCTATCTATCTATCTATCTATCTATCTATCTATCTATCTATCTATCTATCTATCTATCATCTATATCTATCTATCTATCTATCTATCTATCTATCTATCTATCTATCTCATATCTATCTATCTATCTATCTATCTATCTATCTCCTATCTATCTATCTATCTATCTATCTATCTATCTCCTATCTATCTATCTATCTATCTATCTATCTATCTATCTATCTAATCCTATTTATCTAACCCATATCTATCATTCTATCTACTGAAAAGTTTGTACCAACATACTGCAAGAAAAAGAATTCCAGGACCATAAACCACTATATAACCCATATACAATATATTATATAACCCATATACTATATACTATATAACCCATATAAATTCCACGAGGCAGAGGGTTCGGTTCTCGGGTGACTCTTATACTAAGACGGCTTTCTTTCCATTTCTAGTGCAGATAAATCCGAGGACAATCTTTCACACTTAACCAAATCTCGGCTTCAGTTTCGTCCTCGTGTTTATTCCTTCCCTCCTCTCGGTATATCCAAGGATATTCAAGATACTGTCAATGTAAAAGACAAGAGAAATGACAGAGTGGAATAAAATAAATTCTTCTCGCCTCCTGTAAGTGTCCTGGCAGTGTAGGTGTGAGCAGTTTGTCAGCATCGACATAACAACAGTCTATTTTATCCGAGACGATGTGGCGGTGTGCAACGTGGAATAATTGATTTAGACGCGGGGCTGGTTGTTTTCGCGCTGTGGCGATGTGACAGGTTCCCTTATTCTCTCCTTGCTTTCCCGGAGTCTCTTTTCACGTAACCAAATGATGTGGCAGATTGTTCGGTCCCCTCCGCCTCCCATTATCCACCTCAATCATCGGCAAGTTCCTTCTTGCGGATAAATATTAATCTTTAAGATGAAAAGCTTGTTCTCAAGTATGAATTTTTAAGCCTCCTTCATTGTCGCCGTCTTTTAAGTCAGTTTTGTATCCTAGCTGTATCTAGAAATTGAAATTTTTACTTATCGGAAGGGAAAATGTGAGTTTAGGATGACATATGGCGGTCTGGAGGAAAGACAGTGGTAGATGTAGCAAGTGCACGGGGCCCTGATACCCGAAGGGGCCAAAAGCTCCTCTAAGACTTAAGACACCGGTATGATATATTACTAAGGCAGTGTCTGAACTGGCCAAGGATCTTCCTAGACCCAAACTAGACCCATCACTTCTCCGACACGGGATAAGGGTCTCCGCCATTGGCCTCATGTATAGCGATTGCCTCTGTATAATTCATTTATTTCCAAGCAGAGGCGTAACTTGAAGATTCTGGGCCCCAATGCAATAGTTGAAATGGCGCCCCCGCTTACCATGTGCTATATATAACTGTACTAATCACAGGCCAGGGAGCTGTCATAGTAACTGATCGCTGCCTTGGATCGCACTTCGTGGGTGGGGGGACA